>NC_142182.1:11985000-12265000 GCF_026936395.1 Plectropomus leopardus
AAATGTCTTAAAACAATCTTTCAAAAGTTTTAAAATGCTAAGACATGGAAAGGAATTTATGTTTCGTGCTCTGATGTTGCATTGAAAACCCTCTCACTAAGTGGTAACATCTTTGTTTGTTTGTTTGTTTGTTTTTTTCATAATTTAGCCTCTCAACCTTAATGCCTTAATGCCTCTCAAATTAATGTCACGCAGATCAGAATAGCGCAGTGGTTCTCAGCTGGTCCAGCCACAGAGTCCAGATTTCTCCTTTGTCATTAGTTCAAGGTCCACACGATCGATGAAATACCACGCTTTCAATTTTATTTCACAAGTGTAAACAACATGTTTGCTTAGAACACATAGAAATAAAACATGGCAAGAGTAAACAGAAACAGCACTTCAAAATAAAAGCTCTGTGCAAAAAGATCATTGTAGGTCTACTTAAAAATATTGTGTTGTTTTTACAAACTTGACACATTCACATGTCACTTGTGGCCCATTCAGAGTGAACACGCGACCCACTTTTGGACTACGACCCACCAGTTGTTAACCACTGGAGTAGCAGAACCAGTAACATATTGTGTTTCCAACATGAGAGCCTCAGAGCTGAGGATCCACTGTCTGATAACTTGCTTTAATTGTACCCTGGATTACACGGAGAAGTGCAAATTCGGTGAAAATTGAAGATTTTGCATTACGACTGAAACTCATACAAATGAATGAATACAGAGCTCTTTGTACATATATATAGAGAGATTTTATTCCAAACTCAGCATGATGAGAATCAAGGCAGTGGTATCCCACATGCAGAGTGAGAAACACAAAATTGCCCAAAAACCCTCAAACAAATGACAGGTATTCCCCATTTCTGTTCTGCCCCCGTCTCCACCACGCCTCCAACCCTGTACCTGATACCAGCAACAGGGTCAGCAGCTACAGATCTCTGAAGATTTGGGCGTACACTTGCACAGAAAGCAGAGATAATCTAATGTCTGAACATGGCGACAAAACACCAGTCGTACGAGTCAAATGAGGAGAAGACTCGTTCACGCATTCTTTGACGATGTTATTAAAGTTCTTTAGTTTTCTGCAATTTTTGCATTTTTATTTTTTAGTATTTTAAATTCAACTTACCTAACACATTTGGAGACTATATAAACTCAACATTTTCTTAACCAGTTCAGTCGACCATGCGATCTTCTTTCAGTTTAAATCTCTCTCTGCATCTGTGAACAGCTCCCACTATGCTTTTTTTCATCTTTTTGTTTATCGACTGTGTTTAGGACTCTGAATTGGCCGATATCCTGATTGTTGTGACTCCGTACAAGAGCAACGATGCAGTCTTTATTGAACACGAGGATGCTGGATGATCCATGTCTTGTCTCTGTTGATGCTTCACTCTGTTGGTCAGCAGTGTCTATTTTTTCAGTGTGCTATGTGCTGTAAACGTCTAGGTTAAAATCTTGGGGTTTTCCGTCCTCTCGACCTCCTTTTATCTTTCACTTCTTGCATCTCTATTTTCTCTCTCTTCCTTGGTTTGTCTCTCTGCTGCAAGTCGTTAATGGCTAAGCTTTCTAGCTTGAAAATCAAAATGGGCCAGGTGCAGTATGAGAAACAGAGGAAGGAGCACAAACTCCAGGCTATGAAGGTTTGCTTTTCTCAGGATGACTGTTTTGCTTGCTGTATGATTATGGTTTTTGACCTCTCCCTTTGGCTCCTGTTCTGTTTTTATTTTTGAGGATAAAAATAATTAAATCTGGTTTGCAGCAGTATTTCAGTGTTTATTTTTATTTATTTTTTTAAAACCATTTTGGGCAAAATGATGTCACTTTGCAAATGGCGAAATCACGTAATTTACTAAACTATGCAGCAAAGTCAAATATAATGTAAAATGTAACCTGCTGCATCTGCAAGGCACTACTTTAAGCGAATGTTCACATTTTCAAACCACAGTTATGCTTTAATTTGGGGGTTTTCAGGAGTTGGCAGTGTTCTCTTTCTCTGCATCTTCTTTATCATTCTTTGCACTTATCCCGCTCACTTCCTTTTATCTCATCATCTTTATAAAAAATTAATCAGTCTCCATGCTTGATGCCTATTGTGGTCATTTAAATATATGGTTTTTGTTTGATGTTTTTGTTGTTAACTCAGCCTTCCCAGTCATGAATGCTTATCACCCACCTCACACACGTTACCCCTCTGAGCAGGTGTGGCCTGCATGCCTGTACGCCACGTCAGCACATGTGAACCTCTGTGTTGTGGTTTGTTTGTAGTGTGGATTGGGGTGGGGGGACGCTGTGTCTGTGTGGAGAAAATCTCCTCACTGTTGTCCTCTGTTGGACAGGAGGAACTAGCCATACTGAGGAGGCAGCTGGAGGGCACAGACGGAGAGATGAGGAGACTCCAGGATGAGACGGGCTTCAAAGCCATCACCTCGAGCGGTTCAGATCACACAGAGAGAGGTGGGAACGTCAGTCAAATCACAAGCCACAGTGAAGATGAGCACGCATGTTTAAAATAGGGGTCGACCGATGGTTTTCGGGGGCGATACCAAAAACAATTATTAGTGCTTAATGAGACCTTAATGAGAACTGATATTTGGAACAGATATGGTTTTACAATAAAAATGAAAATGTTTATGTAAAAACAAAACTTTGTTAAAATGCATTTAGCAAATGTTTAATCAAAACTGAAACTTTTAACATCATTTACAGCAAGTTCCCAGCAACGTCTTTTTATAAAGTTCAGTGAAAATTTAAATAAAACATTAATGAATAAAATAGCTCCCTGAGTTTTTACAAAGTAAAAGCTCCTCCCATGCTGACGCTTTCTTTGCATGTATTGCAGATTGCCTTCTATAGTGTTGGTTAGATGTAATACGCACACTTTTTCATTAATTAATTTAACCAGCTATCATTAAAATAAAACACCAATGCAGCGAATCGACAAAATGCCAAATTTCAGCTCCGCCAGGCATATAATCTGTTGACCCCTAGTTTAAACTCATGTTTAACTTTATATCATTTGACTGAGCGGTTCTATTTATGTATAATTAGCAAAGCAATAGGTTTAGTGCTTCTACGAAAAGTCTTTGTTTCATGATTCTTTGTCCTGTTTAGTCTCTCATCCAGATGAAACTCTTAGAAAGAGGCTGAAAGAAAAACGTAAGGGGGGTTTTTATGCTTGTGTTGATTGTTGCACTTCAATACTGCACCCCTCCCAACCCCTGTTTGCATGAACGAGCATGAGCCATCCAAACTCAGCTTGTCCATTATAACCCATCGGAGTGCTAACACCCGACCACAGAGCACCACATCACCAGTCTGTTCACCTGTGTCAACTTTTAAAGACTGTAAACCTGAACAAGGTCATCCTGAAGCTGTGTATCTGTGTTTTTTTAATGTCCAACCTGGAACAGCAACAAGGAATGTCCGCTTTGTGTTTTCAGCAGGAATGAGGAATGAATTATGTTGTTTGTCATAACCATTCAGGCTGCTCACTCATGCTCCTGCCTCATGTCCTCCAACAATAATCGCCTCCTGTACCCGTCAATGTCTCTCCTCTAAACCTTCCCCTGCTCACACCAACAACCAGTGTGTGCCCTGCTAACATGTCATGTTCAGTGTTGTGTGACGGTATCTTTGATCTAAGTGCTGTCCTCATGTATGTAGAACAATTTCATTTTTCAATCACTGCACCGACTTCCTCAACATGACTCTGCATATCTGTAGTTTATTAATCTAGATCAATAGAATTGGCCACTATAGGAGTCCTTAATCAACCACCACCAAATTGTGAAATTTATATTATATTTATATTATCTAGTATTTGCAAACAACTTAAGATAAATACTTCACCCATAAAATGACCATGTGTAAATCACTTTGTCATGCCATGCTACCTGGAATTTGTGAAGAAAAACTGTTTTTCTTGCATTCCTTTATATTAAATGGTAAACATGGATTTATTGATTGATTAGGAACCATGTTTAACACAGCAAAACAATAACAAAACATCTGTTTACAAGCTCTCGCATAACTTGTGCAGTGTAATCCAAGACTCATTTATCCAGTCGTATGCTCTGTACTTCACAAACAAATGCATTTATGCTAGAAAAAAAAATCAAACTTATCCATGCACTCCTATAGTGTAGGTTTAGTTTTAAATGCTATGGTTTTTGTTACATTTCATACATTTACAAAGTACTGAGCATACAGCTGGATCTTGTATTTTACTGCACAAGTTTTGTTAGAGTTCACAAACAGATGTCTTAATAAAGTTTTGCTGTTAAAAGTGAACCCTGATCAATCAATAAATAAATATGTTTGCAGTTTTACGTGGAGGTATGCAAAAAAAGCAAACTTTTCTTTGCGAATTCAAGGTGACAGAGCATGACCAATAGTCATTGTGTGGGTGAAGCATTCCTTGACCAGCGTGTGCTTGTTAGAGATCACATTGAAGCGCCTTTGTTTTGCATTGTTTAGTGATGAAAAACCTCCTGGGAAAAGGCTTGAATAACACAATATTTACCAGGACTGCTAATGTTGAGGGGTGACTGCTCTCAGACTGACTGCTTTGTAGCAGAGTGTGCTCTGAAACGTGAAAATGTTCTACCAAAGTGAAATATTTGTGAAACACAAGGATATGATGTGTTGATTTTAAAGACTCAGAAGAATGTTTCTGTGGTGATGTACAGTAACGTCGCAGCCTGTATGTTTGAATGTGTTAAACCCTCGTGTGTGTTCAGGCTTAATATCCATCCCCTCTGTGTACCCTCATCAAACTACACGCTGTCATCTCTGCATTTCTTGGTTTGTAATAATGTTCTCTCGTCGTTAGATGTGGAAGTGCAGAGAATGAAAAAGGCAGTTGAGTCGTTGATGGCCGCCAATGAAGAGAAGGTACATTTGCTAAGCTGTGATTCGCTTTGTGTCTAATCGATTGATTAAACTCTCCTCCTGAAGACTTTTCCTCACTGTGGTTTCCATTTGCAGGATCGTAAGATTGAGGAACTAAAGCAGTCGCTGCTGCGGTACAAGAAAGTTCAAGACATGGTGATGTCGGTGCAAGGGAAGAAAGGTGAGATGACTCTTCTGTTAGTAAATGAATGATATGAACGTATGTCCAAAAGAAAGAAGAACTTAAGTAAGTCAACCTAAAATCCAACATAGGAGATTTTTCATGGATTAGTCCATCACCCACATGCTGTGTGTGCTTACATTACTGCCAGTTAGTTTTTACAGCAAAATATAAGTTTCATTCTGATTCCAAATTTTGAGTTTTGATTTGATTGATTTATATTGAATATGTAAAAAAGGAAATAGAGAAATTATTATACAAAAACATACAGACAAAAAAGTAATAATTACAGACAATGAAAAACACGAAGCAAAAGAAATGGTCAAACACAAAATGACTTGGTTTACATATTCGAAAAGGAGTGAGAGGAAGTAAACTCTTATTTAATCCCACCTCTTCTCCAAAAGTCATTGAATTTTAATTAACCCGTCTCCACATTCATTTAAACAGGCTTTATTGCGGCACTACATGAAAATCGGTTTTTCAGAGAATTAGGGCTAGAGGTGAGACAACACTGGGAGCAATCTTATTTTTGTCAAATATTTATGGTTGTGGCGCCCGTGGCTCAGTTGGTAGAATGGGCGCCCCATGTACAGAGGCTATGTCCTTGTCCTTAGCCGTGTGTTCGATTCTCGCCCTTTGCTGCATGTTATCCCCTCTCCCCGATCTCGCTTGAACTGTCCTGTTAAATAAAGGCAAAAAAAAAAAAACCCTGAAAAATATACATATTTGTGGTTGAGAGTAGGGGCTGCTTTGAAGATTTTCCTTAATGGTGTGTTAAAGGAAGCTTTCACATTTGAAACCTGAGTCAGCTGCTAACAGCAACTCCTTTTCATCTTTTTTCCTGCTTGTTTTCCTTTGGGTGTATTTGTATTGCAACAAAACCAATAGTTAGTTGCTAGTTAGCTGTTAGTTAATACAATCATTCGAACAACTCTGTTTCTTCTTCTTCCTGCCACGCTGGTCATTTGACTTAATTTTCAGGCTGTTTTCTCAGATCTGTCAGAGACAGAAGGTGAAGTTAGTCTCCTCTCATAAACTGCTTTCGTTTGGCTGACTGTTAAATATCACACGGGAAATTTCTTACATGTCATATATTGTCCACTTCAGAGAAAAGCAAAGATAATGAACACGTCGAGAGTCATAACGATGAATCCACGGCATTCTCGTCAAACATCCCCGTGTCTGCAGAGTCAGAAAAGTATGAAGTTACAGACGCTGAAGATCTGAAAAGGAGGAGCCCAGATGAGGTTTGTACAGCAGAATATGATGTAACGTCACAAAGTCAAGCCTCAAAAACTCAACTGCTGAGAATTGGGGGAACTTAATTGGAAAATGCTAACAGTATACAACATGACAAAATAATTACAACACTACGGCAAATGTGATGTATTAAAATAAAGTGTCACAAGACATTTCAGTGTTTCAAACATGTAGATCAAGAGATGTTTAACAGCGTTTATTTGAAACATATTATTTTTGGTTGTACCATCTTTCTAATTTATTGCCAAAGAGTGTTAATGATTCATGTGCTGTAGGTTTTTATCTTTTTCCCTCAAGCAACTTCATATCTCATTTATCTTGAAGACGCTCAGTAAAACACTAATCGCTCACATAGATTTCACACTT
This sequence comes from Plectropomus leopardus, assembly GCF_026936395.1. Lineage (NCBI taxonomy): Eukaryota > Metazoa > Chordata > Actinopteri > Perciformes > Serranidae > Plectropomus > Plectropomus leopardus. The sequence continues at coordinate 11,991,691 of NC_142182.1, forward strand.
GTTAAATGAGTGTTGACAAGCTCGACATCCAATTAATCGAATAACATCTCCTGTCAGTTCTCTAAGCATGTGTGCAGATTTAGACTGCTGTGTTGCCATGGCTGCAGGAGAATACGCTTGTTAATCTTTAGGACAGACAGTGCGTACTTTGATTTTTAAAAAAGGGTATTTTCTGTCTTTTCTCGTTTTGATCTGTGCTTAGTTGGAGATCCTCAACGGACTGAGTGAAGAGCCCTCACCCACACCGAGCCCTTCAGAGCGAGTATCAAAGTCTGCACCAACAGATGTAGAAAGGTGAAATATGAAAGTGGCTCTATGTCCAGTGATTTTCTGCAGGTCACATTTTAATGCGGAGTTTGACTTATTTAGGGTTTTTTAAAAGTAGATACAGTAGATAATTTCACTTTTAAGTCATCAGTAGCCGATCATCTGTGCTGCTTCTTCCTTTGAGTGACGAAGAATTAATGAAAAGGGTTCCTGCATATCCTTAAAAAGTCTTAAAAGGCATTGAATTCATCGATCTAAAAACAAGGCCTTAACTGAAATTAAAAAGTCTTAAATCAGTCTTACAAACGTCTTAAAATTGCTTAGACATTGCAGATGGGGTTTTTATGAATCTGTTTTTTTCTGATATTACATTGCAAAAGCTCAAAATAACAATTTGGTTTAAAAATAATAATTTGCTGAATGCCTCTTGCATTAATATCATCAAGAGTCATGTTTTACGTTGCAATAAATATTTGAAAAAAATAAAATACATTTCCCCCTAACCTTAAGTAATTAATGTCGATACATTTCGACACACTTTTCAGAAGCTGAACATTTCTGTATTTTAAATCACTTTTTGAATGATCTTAGGAAATATTCTAGTAATCTGAGATACTAGATTTCTGATTTGCATGAGCTATAAGCCATAGTCATCAAATTAAAACATCAACATCATCAATTTACATGGGATGAATGTACAATATATGAAAGTTTGCCTTTTTGAATTAAAATACAAACTAAAAAAAACTTTTTCCACGGTATTCTAATTTTTTGAGATGCTCCTGTAACATTTTAACTTTTTTTATATTATTTTAAATACATACGTCCTTGTAAATATTCTAACATACTGTTATTAGGATAATGATATAAGTGCTATATTTTGTCCAGTGTGTGTGAACAGGCTGACGTGGGTTTTGTGTATTCGCTGCAGCCATACAGAACGAAGTGTCGTTCTTTAAGAAACACTTGAGAAGAATGTGTGTCGCAGCAGTTCATATCCTTCAGCCCGACCCTGCTGCTTCTCATGACCCCGTGAGACGAGCTCACGATCTCCACCGCACCGCCATGAGTAAAGTGTGCTTTGTTATGGTTTGTCATTTCAGCATCCAAGATGCCACAAAGATTGGCAGTCAGGAACAGCTGGATAGGAGCAATAATGAAAAGGTAAAAGTTAAACATTTTATATCGAAGGAACATGTTTAAATGTTGAGAGAAAAAGTCTTGTTTCAGTGGAAAAAAAACCCACCAATGCTTACCATTATCGCTCAGAAAGTTGTCAAATTGTAACAAATACAAGTCGTCTTTTACCTTTACCAAAACAAGTTTGCTCATCCTCTCTCCTTTCTTCTCTTTGCCTCATACTGTTTGTTTGTAAAATGAAGTATAGCATCCATATAGTTCAGATCCTTTAGAAAAAAATCCTCCATGTAGTGTGCAGTTTACATCCTTAAAGATATGTTACAGGTTTTTCCTTAAAATCAATGAATGTGCTCATACAGAAGAGTGTGGCTTTGTATTTATCTGCAGAAACTCTGCCTGTATTTTCCTATTTTCTTCTAATTTTCTGTGCTTGGGAAGTTTATGGGCGTGCACCCCACAGTGATCAGTTGAGCTTTTTTAAAAAGGAAGCCACCAGGTAACAGACCGTAAGCAACCGACATCTAAAAGACACAGCACCAAAAAAACAATTTATTTTTACTTTTACTGGCGAGTGTGTGTACACACTCATTTGCAGCAGTATTGATACTCTGATACCAGCTGGGCTTTTTGTTTGGAGACTGCTGTGGTTCAGAGGTAGAGCGGGTCGGCCTCTAATTGGAAGGCCAGCGGTTCGATCCCCGGCTCCTCCAGTCAACATGTTGAAGTATCCAAGATAGTGAACCTCAAATTGCTCCCGATGCTGCGCCATCGGAGTGTGAGTGCATGTAAACGGTCACAGAGAAGCAGGTGGCACCATGTATGGTAGCCTCGGTCACCAGTGTGTGAATGTGACGTGTTATGTGAAAGTGCTTTGAGTGGTTGGAAGACCAGAAAAGCGCTATACAAGTGCAGTCAATGTTTATTACAGTTACTCTGCTTTTTTATATATATATATATATATATATATATATATATATATATATATATATATATATATAGTATTATTTGTAAGCCTGGATGTCAAATTTTCCCCGTGGCATTTTTAAAATTGTGTTAAATATCAAGATTTTTCAATGTACAAATTGTAGTATCCTAAGAGAGCTACTTGTAGGACAGTATGTATAGTGCTGTCTAAAAGAAATAATGTTTTTTGTTCCCTCAGAATACAAGTGACGAGATCAACAAGATCAGTGAAAAGCCTCCCTTGAGTCCCTCTGCCACTTTGCCTGCCACCATAGAGGACGACAGCTTTGGCTCGAGAAAGGCTCGGTCATCCTTTGGAAAGGGCTTCTTCAAGATCCGTGGGGGAAAGAAGACAAACAGTAGCCCAAACCTTGGTGAGAGCAAACCACATGATTTAGCAGCTGGATAAGGACAAGTCTGCAAGGTGACTTTGTCTGTATTTGATGCTATTTTGACATTAAAATAGCCGTGTGTGTAATGGATTGTTTACTAGAGAGTGAGATTTTCCTGGAGGTTTTTTTTCCACCATGGATGACTTTTTTATTTTCCCAAGCCACACCCGCGGAATATACTATATGGACCAAGACCATAATTTGCAGCCCACACAAACTGTGGTCCCCATTTAATTATGGAAGTCTGTTTCTGTGCTGTCTTATGCCCTTCTTTCTGTGTATGTGCCTTTTTTTGTGTGTGCACTGTACACGTGTATGTTTGTTCCACCTCTCCAATCTTGTTCTTATTTCAATCATAATTTCTGCCCTTTGTTTTGTTCTTTTTCTGTTGGACCCTGTCGTGTGTTGTGTGTGCTTTGTAACACATGAAGACCGCAGCCGGAGTGCAAGTGCGCCTATGCTAGGTACAGTATGGACCACAGGTCATTGCAGGGTTGCAGTAGTTCTCTGAAGGAAACAAAGGAAACTACTGACTATATCCTGTATCGCTGTTCGCCTATATGCCTTCTCTCAACTCATCCATTCAGCTCATCTCTTTATCATATCACGTTTCAGTGCTTCAACAGCCACACCCTCACTACCCACTGCTGCACAAATGTTGAATGTCCAACATACAGAGAGTCTGTTGTTGATTTACCTGTGTGCTTGCATGTATTTGTTTACACTCTTTTGTTTCCATCAAACCTTTCCTGCAAAAAAAAAAGTCTGTTTTCAAGATCCAGATTATCAGATTAAACGATTTATTTGGATCTTGAGGGCCTGCGACTAAAAATCTAAAATAAAACAACTAATAAGCCTTATTTTATTCAATAGAATAAGACTATTTTTTCCAGTCTTAGTCAGACATCCAGCTGTGTCTGATGCATGCGGGTATTTGATGCCCATCGCCTGACCTCTTGTTCTGTCTAGGTCTAGGAGACGCCATGTGTCTGTCTGAGTGTTTTCCGGGTCTCTACTCTGACCCCGTGCAGCAGCTCCGTCTCCGTCAATCTGTGCACGTCTCCCGTACTGATGCTCATGATGATTTTCTGTGGCCGTTTGTTTGTGCAGCTGAAACAGAGCGACAGGGCACTGACCATCTGGATCTAGCCGGGCTGCCACAGAGGTCTGCCAACAGCGACAGCACCCACACACTCCCGACGACCCCAGAGGGCAGGAAAAAATCCAAAGGAATAAAGAAACTCTTTGGGAAGTAAGTAGAAGGCTACATGAGAATCTTCAGCTCTTGATTCAAAGAAAAGTGAATAAGTAACTGTTTAATTAAGTGAAATTAAAAACTTAAATGTATATAGGATAATGAATATAAATGTAAATGTGTAAAATTAAACATTCAACTCGAAATATGAAAAATGTGCAAAAATAATTTTTCACTGTGGCCATTTTTTTACTTTACTTTTCCAAAATGCATTCTTTTTTGCTCAAGGTTTTTTTATTAATATTTAGAGATATACAAATATAGTTTATCACAGATGTTATTGGAAAAAGAATGACAATATGTGCCCCCCAACCCAATATTTTTTCTTCAGCACAGCCCCATTCCCACTGTACCATCAACAAAGAAACTTTAGTTGGACAGAAAATTACAAGTGCATATAAACAAAATCAGTTTGACAATGATAGAAGGTAAGACACAAAATAAAACAAGTGAAATTTGCAAAATTTGACTGAAAAAAAAATCATGACAGAAACAAAAAGGCAAAAAAAAACCTCACAAAAAAAACAACTTCTTGAGTGGAAAGATCATGTACACATACATATATACACACATAGTAAAAGAAAAAAACAGGCAAACAAGCAAAAATAAATAAATGAATTAAAGAAAAAAAGAAAAATGAAAAGAAAAAATTGAATTTGGGAAAAAAGGAAGGTTGTTGTAAGTAACAGAGTGTTATAAAGAATCAGTTATGGGTTTATCTTATTGAAATGGGCTATAACAGGTTTGCATGTGAGTGTAAACACATTCACCTTTCCTCTCTGGCCATATTTTAAATGATTGTTGCGATGTTTTAATATATATGTTGAATATCATATTTTTGTAAGGCTAAAAAGAAGTCAGTCTACCACCTTTAACCTGGATGACAACCTACCAGAGGGCGAGTTCAAGAGGGGTGGAGTGCGAGCCACAGCGGGACCCAGACTGGGCTGGTCTCGTGACCTACAAAGAGCCAACAAGTAAGTCTGTGCATTCAGCCTGAATAATGAGACTCAGAATGTGGTTTGCTTGTTTTGGATTTCTGGTGTTCAGTGAAATTCAGAGATCATGTGATTACTTTTTTGGGACGACATCAAAAAAGCTTGAACTATACCAATAAATCTATGCATCTGTTTCTTTTTATATACAGTTACAAAGATGTGGCAGCATACCTTTTGAAAGTTTGACCTTTCCGTTCTCATTTCTTTTTCTCAGTGATGTTGATGCTCCCTTTGCACGCTGGTCAAAGGATCAGGTGTGCGACTGGCTGCAGGGGCAGGGCCTCGGCCTTTATGTGAACATGGCCCGTGTGTGGATCTCCTCTGGACAGACGCTGCTACAGGCCTCCCAACAGGACCTGGAGAGGGTGAGACGCCAGAGTAATTTAGCAATCATAAACTTACTACTGGGGGTATATTGTTTTTTCAGGACCAATACCGATTATTAGTAGTTAATGAGACTGATAACAGGTATTTGGACCCGATATGCTTTTACAACAAAAAAGAAAATATTTCTTTCAATATTTAGAATGTGTAATATAACAAACTCCAACAGAAAACGTTGTTTTAATGCCTTTAGTAAATGTTTAATCAAAACTGAAACTTACAACATCATATACAGCAAGATCCCAGCAACTATTTAAAAAAATGAAGTCAAGTGAAAATTTAAATAAAAAATGACTTAATAAAAATAGCTAACTGAGGTTTTACAAAGTAAAAATTCCTCCCATGCTGACACTTTCTTTGCACCTTTTAATTTATTCATTCTATTGGGAATCATTAAAATTAAATGCTTATATAGATAATACACAAACGGCCAAATATCTTCCCCAATGATACGCCAGGCTGATAATGTGTCGACCCCTACTTAATACAGTACGTAGTACCTCAGGGATGCTGTGTGTGATCCCTGCCTGTCTTTTTGTGGATGTTCAGGAGCTCGGCATCAAACACCCGCTGCACAGAAAGAAGCTGCAGCTGGCTCTGCAGGCGCTCGGCTCAGAGGAGGAGGATAATAAGGGGAAGCTGGACTACAACTGGGTGACGAGTGAGTAACATGAAGACATGATGCCTTAAAGTTATCAACGCTCTACGGGTCAAAGTAAATCTGAGGCCTTTTTTCCCTCTTGTTGGCTACTTCAATGTTGAATCATTACATGAGAAAAACTTGGTCACAAAGCAACAGAATTCAACATCAAACAAACAATGCACATTTAAAACACATTTTAAAAACAATACACATGAAGCAGTTTTCGAACACACGAACTTTCACCAGGAACTAGGAGCCACTTGATCAGAATGGCTTTCCTGATCACTGATGTCCAGTCCGTTGACCAGGTTTGACCTCCTGCTTATGAGACTTTGCTCTGTCCTGTTGTTCTCAGGATGGCTGGATGACATCGGTCTGCCGCAGTATAAGACCCAGTTTGATGAGGGGAGGGTGGATGGTCGCATGCTGCACTACATGACAGTGGTGAGTGTTGAAAACGAGACACATACGCTCCCTCAGCAGACCGCAGGGATACGGTCTGATGACAGTGTCATCTCAGTTTAGGATTAGTGCGTAGTGAGTCTGAATCGCTGGACTGGAGAAGGCCTGGTCTCAACATCCATATTTGGGACAATGCAGAAGTCACACCAGCGTCTAACCTTTGTTCAAACTCTGATTTCTTTACAAATTTTCCTTTTTTAAAATTGTTTTTACTGCACAGTCTGTTATTTACTATCAATTCAGTGTCCCAACTTCAACTAAACTTTGCTCTTTTGTTGGATTGAGTTGGGCAGAGCGAGGGTTGCAGCTTTTGGGGCTCCAGCTTCAAATGTTTTCTCAAAAGCCCAGAATCCATGCCAAAGAAATCCAATATAATAAGGAAGTAAATGCTCTTTTGTTGGCCGTAATATTTAATTCAGATTTTTGAAAGTCACATTGGCATGGTTGGGAGTCCTTGATTTGGATTTAGAGTTGCCCAGATTGTTATGGCATGTATTCCACTGTAGCAGATTTGTCATCTAAACTAGTGGTTTCCAACTGTTCCAGCTACTGAGTCCAGATTTCTCTTTAGTTACTGGTTCAGGGTCCGCACTTACGAGAAATTACCACATATTCAATTTTATTTAACAAAATTTAAATAACATGTTGACTTAAAACACAATGAAATGAACTATATCCATGAATGAAGTGTTAGTTAAAACCAGGGACATTTCTAGCATTTGAAAAAGAAAACAGGCATGTTTTTATTTATTCATTTTTATCTTTTGGGGAGATTTTCAAATTTCCGATGATACTCAATAACATGATGTGGGACAAACACTTAATGCGTTTTCCCGAAGTCACTCAGGGAGGCTCAAGGAAAAATACTTCAAAAAAAAAAAAAAGCCAGCCTGTTTTTCACAAACTTGGCCATGGTCCATTCACAATGGACCCACGACCCACTTTTGCACCACAAGTTGGGAACCACTGATCTAAGCATAGTATAACAGAAATAGGGTTTTGAGATTAGTAATACTGTTCACACCAAATGCATATGGCTTGAAAAATAGAACAAATAGCTCCTGTAAATGGATAATAAATCTCTCTCTGCTGCTTCAGTAAGTCACTAATGTCTAACTTTGTCCCTCAGGATGACCTGCTCTCGCTGAAAGTAGGAAGTGTCCTGCATCACCTCAGTATCAAGAGAGCCATCCAAGTGCTCCGACTCAACAACTATGAGCCCAACTGCTTGCGTCGGAGGCCATCTGACGAGGTACGTTCACCTTAACTGTCAATTTAGGAATGAGCAGCCTGTTCTTCTGCAATGACCAGCTGTCTTAAAAAGCCTTGAATTTAATATTCTCAAATTTCAGGCCTTAAAAAGTCTTCAATTCATCAGCAAAGCCTTAAATTTGGTCAACAAAGGTCTTAATCTTTTTGCTTGTCCTCTCACAGTGATGTTGCTTATTATGCATCGTACTGTGTTCTGGCTGTTATCATCAGACTGTCTGTGATGGTCGTGGTTTTCATTCACACACACACTGATCAAAAGCCACTATATGAGGTCATTGAGAAAGGTTTGGACTTTTTTAGGTTCTTCTTTCAATTTTGTAAGAGCAGTCAAACTTTGCAAAGCCACTGTGTGTAAAATATTTCAGTTATTTTTCTACCTACTTACTGAGCTTAAATTATAGTAGGAGTTTTTGTTGTGACCAAAAGGCAGCATGTGAGGCCACTGAGAAGTGTTTGAACTCTTAATGCATATGGCCTTGACGTTGGCATTAAATTTAATTCTAGGTGGTATTAAAAAGGTCTTGAAAAGTCTTAAATTTAACTTTGAGAACCCTGGAGGTACCCGGTTTATAACTTTGCATTTTCTTCATCTTTTCTCTGTGTTTTCTGCCCACAGAACAACATTTCTCCAGCAGAGATTTCCCAATGGACCAACCATCGGGTGATGGAGTGGCTGCGGTCTGTGGACCTCGCTGAGTACGCTCCCAACCTGAGAGGCAGCGGCGTGCACGGAGGCCTGATGGTGAGACAGTCCGAGGTTTCTCAAAACAGAAATTCTCTCCTAAAAGTATCCGCACCTAATACATCTCCTCTTCCTTCAGGTTCTGGAGCCACGGTTCAACGTGGAGACCATGGCTCTGCTGCTGAACATCCCCCCCAACAAGACGCTGCTGCGCCGCCACCTCGCCACACATTTCAACCTGCTCATTGGCTCAGAGGCTCAGCAGCTCAAACAGGAGTGTCTTGAAAACCCAGACTACACTCTGCTCACTGCCACCACTAAGGTCAAGGTAATGCAAATTATCGGTGTTTCTAAATAGTGCTCCACTTCTCTTATAGTAGTTAAAAAGGTTACCGGGTTAATAAATATCTAAGAAAATCAAAACTTTGGGTTTTACATAATAATGTGATGACGGAAATGTACATTCTTATAAGCAATAAATTCAGTTGAAATAAGAGACTACTCCAAGACTTAATAGGCTTGAATGCAACTATGCAGACTCTCTATCGAACGAAACATCTTTAAATTACCTTTCAATGACCTCTTAAAGTTTTTAAGGGAACCCTGATGGATATGTGCATTCCAGTTTGCAAATCTAAATGCAGCAATATAAAACTGAAATAATGAATTTCTTTATGTTCTCTCTCCTCGTTCATACCAGCCAAGGAAACTGTCATTCGGTAACTTTGGCAGTCTGAGGAAGAAAAAGCAGGATGATAACGAGGAGTACGTGTGTCCGATGGATGTGGAGATGCCAAAGGGACGAAGCTTTCAGAAAGGCTTCGAGCTCCAAATCTACGAGGACGACCTCGACAGGCTGGAACAGGTGAGCTCCTTCTTCAAAGTGTCTGTTCAAAGATGATTTTTATGAAAACTTACAACATCAACAATCATGTACCTAATGTACAGTGTCTCTGAAATCTATATATGTCAGAGGCCTTTCTGCATTAACCCTCTGAAGCATGAATTGAAGACACCTTTACAAGTATTGAAACCTTTGAAATCTGAGCAAATTTGCTTTCTTTTGAAAGCTTGAGGGGACAAAAAGCAACGAGCAGTTTAGCAAGAAATGAATGAGTGCACGAAATCAAGGAAAACTTTTTAAAAGAAGCAAGAGAAAAATGCTTCAAAAATCATATTTAATAATATATGTACCATAAATATATATTTAAAATTGTTTTAAATAATTATTATTTTAAGCACTTTTTTAGTTCATTCACTACTTTTTTCATTTAACTTATTTTCTTTCAGTTTTAATTTTCTTGTATGTATGTATATATATATATATATATATATACACATACATACATATATTCATTTATTTTTGCAAATTTGCTCATTGCCTTCTGCCTATGCTTTTGAAAGACATGAAGCCAATTTGCTTAGGTCTTGTTGAAAAATATTCCTAATTTTAATGAAGTTTGGTCTTTGTGTGTGTGTGTGTGTGTGTGTGTGTGTGTGTGTGTGTGTGTGTACATTGTCACCACTGTTGTTTGGAAGGTGACTGTTTTTTTACAAGACGTTCACTCAGTAGAAGTATCTGTTCATGTTCAGTGTTTACATTAGGGGTCTCAGTTTATTGAGTTTGAAAGCTGCGTCTCGTTTCACAGATGGAGGACTCTGAGGGAACTGTGAGACAGATTGGAGCTTTCTCCGAGGGCATTCAAAACCTAACGGTGAGAATATATGGACTCTAAATCCAAATTTCCGGACTTCACCGCACTTGCAGAGATCTGTCCAAATGCACAATTCATCCAGTCCACAAGGGTCCTCAAGCTGGAAAACATAGCATAAAACATAACTAAATAGAAAAAATAAATAGAAAACATGTGTGTGTATTTATATATATATATATATATATGTACTGAAAAGTTTAATAGGTAGTAGTAGCATAATTTCTACTTTACCTGCTTTATCACTTGAATGCATAAACAAAGTGCACATATAGGACAAAGATTTGCAGATCAAAATCAAGATTGGATTTGGTGATTTAATCCAATTTCAAAATCAGTTTTTTCTTTTGAACAACCTTTATTCAAGATGTGATCCAATGGGATAGCTAAAATACAATCAGATCACTTTTGAGCAACTGGGCCCTGGCTTTTAAAAGATAGAGGAGATGATACTCTGATGGGTTGAATTCATGTTACACGCACAAAATGCCATTCATGAATAAATGGACTAAACACAACCCACTTATGCCTCACTTTGTGCCAGATTATGCACCATTTTAACTAACAAAAGCGGAGATGGACACACTAAATTCACTTTCACTTCGTTTACAGAAGGTCCTGAACGGTGACACGGACACATAAACACGTTGTAGTCATTGATAACATTGTTTTGTGAGCTTAATATATTTTTTCTGCATTGTGCCTTTTCCCAGAGCATGCTGAAAGACGACGAATTCTTCAAAGAGGCTTCAAATTCACCGAACCTCAGTGTGACAGATGAGGACTCCAACGCCTGAGACCGTCAGCACCACGAGACCTGGTCCTGCTGTGAACGAAACCCTGTGCCAACCCTCTCCACTCGCACACAGACTTGTCTCAACAAATCCCCCAAAATGCTCCCACTTTTCTTTTTTTTAGTGTTACATTCAGAGATGAGCCAAAAGTATTAGTGTCTTTTGTTTTTTTTCAGTTTTAAACAATGGTGTCGTGAAAGCCTGCAGTCCAGTAGCCACTATCACTCCTGAACTTCGTCTCCATGACTGTCGTCTGATGACAGGGAACATTTGGGGCAACACCACTGCTTGCCTGCCAGCTGGTTTCTGGAGATATTTTGTACGTAGTTGTGTTCTGGCACCTTTCTATTTATAATAGAACAGATGTGTCGACCAGCAGGAAAAAAAGACATCAAAATATGCCAATATAGATTTTAATATATGTCTTTTTAATTGCCTTCTGACTGTAGAAATATTAAAAAAAAAAGAAGTAATATGCTGAGAAGATTTCTCCGATATTTAGAGGTTGGTGTAAATTAAAAACTCCGAAACAGCTGCTATGTTTTCTACAGAACTAAACCCCGCTAATTACATGGGAATTGTCATATGTTTTATCCTACGCTGAACATTTTAAAGGTTTTAGCTCAGCAGTACTATTCTATAAGTATTTGCACCAATACATCATACAGTACAAAGTCTGATTAATATCAATGCATGATATTTGAATTCATCACATTTATACAAGAGCTTTTTGTTTATTTTATTTTTTACCATGAATTGATTTTTAATGGAAAATGTCTGTCGGCTGACACAGAGTTATTTTTGGAAAAGCATCGTGGTGTATTCAGATTTGTGAGATAAAGTCAGGTTTTTTTCAAAATAATAATGTCACATTGCAACCCTCGACCATAAATGAGAAGTTAAACTGTGTTTTGGGGTTTTTCTCTCTGTCTTTCTCTTTTCTTTTCTTTTTTTTTTTACGTTTATCCATTTCTAAGATCAATAAAGTAATTTAAATCAGTTTGGATTTGTCAAAAGTCTTTAACCCAGAGGAAAAAATAGATGATGGGAAATTGCTAAATAATGAAAAAAGTAAAATTTTTGTCTTAAAAATATGTCTGATAAAGAGTCTATAATGTGATCTCTTTACTACAGATTTAGGCAATAAAATGAAATATATCAACCAGATTCCATCTCAATATATCAATTATGATTTCAGATTTCACAACTACATTAGATGATTCAAACTTTTGGAAACAGAGACTGGACAGGACATCTGGTTAACATTAGTAAATTATCACTTTAGCTCATAGCTGTGCCTTTAATTCTCTTATATAATTCATATTTTAACATCCACTCTATACTAGTTGTATATATGTATTATTTTATTTTATTTATTTATTTTTTGTATTTATTCCTCTCATATTTTAACTTCTACCCTCTACTAGTTGTATATACTTAATATTTTATTTATTGTTTTTTTGTATTTTTTCCTCTATCTGTATTCATTTGTCTTGAGTAATTCATATTTTAACGTCTACTCTATACTAGTTGAATATACTTAATAGTTTATCTATCCTGTTTTGTATTTTTTCCTCTCATATTTTAACTTCTACTCTATACTAGTTTTATATATTTATTATTTTACTTATTTTTTGAATTCCTCTCATATTTTAACTTTGCTCTATACTAGTTTTATATATTTATTATTTTACTTATTTTCTTATTTTTTGAATTCCTCTCATATTTTAACTTCTGCTCTATACTAGTTGTCTATACTTAATATCTTATTATTCTTTTTTTGTATTTTTTTCATCTCTCTCTGCACTTCCTTTTATGTCTTGTATAATTCATATTTTAACTTCTACTCTATACTAGTTGTATATACTTATTATTTTATTTATTCCTTTTTCTGCCCCGTATATTTTCCTTTCTATTTATCTGCAATATATTTATGTCTTCCTGCTGCTGCAACACCTGAATTCCCCCTTTGGGGATCATTAAAGGTCTAATATCTCAAATCAGTGAGTCAGAGCGCCCTCTGGTGGCTGTGCACATGACTCAGCTTTGCCCGTGCTCAGTAAACAGACACGATCCTGCGCCTGCAGGACATGCAGTGGGTGGAGACTGGACTTTAAGTCAAACAGAGCATTTCACTGCAGGAGTGGAAACTTGCAAGAAGCATCATGGCTGCAAGGTGTGTATTTTATTTTTAATCTTTATTTTTAAACTAATCTGAATTCATCTAAAAATGAACGACCTTCCTTTAGACAAGTTCAGTTTAGTCTTTTAATGACTGTATAACAATATCATTTTTCTTATTTTTTGACAACAGACCAAATTAGTTGAGAGAAAGTCGAGTTGTTTTTTTTTTAATTTCCACTGTGATAAAAATGTGTCAAATGTGCCGTGTGCAGGGTCTGTGGAGTTCTTGCCCTTCTTGTTGTGTTTCTCAGTGGACTGAATGCATCAAGGTACAGCAGCCAAGAAGAACATTTCTCATGAGTTATTCTGTTTGTTGAGTTAAAAAGAAAGATCAGTTTTCTGAATTTTTCCTAACAGACCAGCTGTAAACCAGGAACTATCCAATCTTTTCAATGAGCTGTGGAGGCTGGATGTGAATCGTTTAACGCCTGCCGTAGACTACACAATCTCTGTTCAGGTGTGTAAGTCTGCTCTTATTCAGACAGCACCGGTCCTCTGTTTTTACAAAGATACACTCTGTGTTTAAACTGTCCAGGGCAGAGCTGGCTTTGTAAACCAGGGCAGCCACGTTGTTCCAGATCACGCCTCACTGCCCCTGTTCTCCAACGTCAACGAGAACAAACTGAAGAACATAACCACCGTCTCACGTAAGTGTCTAGTTTTCCTCCTTTTTTTTTTAGGTCTAAAAATCCAGCTCGCTGTCAGACCTCACTGTGATGAATGTGATTTCTGTGCCCTCAGGATTCATGAAACTCCTGGACAACTATGAGCGGTCGACAGGCGTGACTGAGCGAGTCACAACAGAGGAGCAGACGGAGATTAATCTCTTCCTGGATGCCGTCTTAGAGACAGAAGTCATGAAGGTATGTTTGACGTGTTACAACCAGTTGCATCTAACAACCCATTTACATCTGAACAGTTACCATAAAACTTCATTTGGGACAGGCTGATATATGAGACAGGCTTTTAATTCCTTTCACACAAAACTGTTGCTCAGCAAAGATGGGAAATAAAATGTATTAAATTGAGTCTTACAAATAAGCCTCGTCAAAAAAAGAAACCTCAAAACCTTTTCTGGAAGAACAATTTTGGAACCCATATTTCTAGGTGTCGGTATGATATGTTTTGAGACAGCAGCTGAACTCCAGAGGGGTTTTCGTCTCTTCCTGCCTCACTGCGGCGCTGAACACATTATTTCAGGATGTTAGAGAGAAAAAAACATGTGAAACATCTGTGTGCAGCTGAGGAATGCTGCGTTGGCCCAAACTGAGCTCCCCGAAGAGGATCAGTGGAAAAATGTGGCCGTGCAGTTCCTGTTGTATTTGGAAGAAAGGCTTGTTTGTTAGATGGACCTGAAGGCTGCAGTTTGACATCGGGACAAAAGTCTTCTCCAGAGGACATTTACAGTTTAGTATTTGACTCCATCTGTTACTTGAACTTTTTTAAAAATATAAGAGGTTTTGTCACATACACATTCAAACACAATAGTGCAGTGAAGTACAGTTACCATCTCTTTTAATGTAAAAATTAAGGCCTTGATTGGTATTAAAATGTGTTAAATTCATCTGTAATAAGTCCTAAGAATATGAAGACATGGAGAAAATGACTTTATGAATCTATTTTTTCTGCTGTTGTATTGTAAAATCTCAAAGTTAACAGTAACTTTAAAAAATATCTCAAATGCCTCCACATCAACATCACCAAAAGTTTATGTTACGATAAGTATTTGGGCAAAATTCTTCCTAACCCTACGTGATTGATGCCGGTTAATTTTTTTCTTTAATTTTCGTTCCAATGGGCCTTAAAAAGTCCTTAAAAGACTTGAATCTCACTTGCCTTAAGCTGCAGAAACCCTGTTAAAGTGTGACACTTTTTTTTTTTTTAAACATACACAAACAATAAATATAACAACATTTGAAAGAGGTCATGGAGAAAAAAATAAAATAAATAAAATCACTGCAGTAAAATGTCAATTTACTATAATATAAAGTTGCTTTTTCAAATAATATAAGTGCTATGTAAACAAGAGCAGTATTGTTCTAAATATTGTTACAATAGGTCCTCAATGAGTGTTAGCAAAATCCCATACAAGCTTTTCCCCAAAAATAGTTGAGGTTGATATGATCTTAAAACATGTTTCTGATACTTTTATCTCAGATAGTTGGAATATTCTTGAAAATTCTGCAAGATGCAAAAAAATCAATAAATAATTACATTTTTTTTGGATAAAGTTTAAAATAACTGTATGCTTAAATGCATCTGAATATGAATGATGTTTTTGTCTGTTTTGGTATCCAGAGTCGGGTTTGCATTGATGTGTATTTTATAAGTGTGATTTGTCCACAGCGAGCTCATCAGTACCTGGTGAGCAAAGGAAAGTCCAACTCCAACGTGATGCTCTTTAAGAGTCAGCTGCGTCTGATCTGGTTCCACCTCTACCACAGACAGAGAAACACGGGGTGAGACGCCCAAACATCAGATCGTTAAGTCTATTTGTCGAACAGTTTGTGCACAGACAGCAATGACGGGATTTACTGTGATTTTTTCAAAAATTTGATTTATAAAATGCTTTCAGCCATTGTTTTCAGGTTGTCAGTAGGATTCTTGTAAACAGGATATCTCATGGACACCTTGAGGGAATTTCTTCAAATTTACCACAAACGTCCACTTGGACTCGAGGATAAAATGATTTGATTTTGGTGGTCATAGGTCAAGGTTAAAGGTCACTGTGGCCTTGTCTGTCTCATTCTTGTGAATCTGGTATCTCAAGAAGAGCTCAGGGAATTAATTCAGATTTGACACAAACATCCACTTGGATCCAAGGAAGAACTGATTTGATTTTGGTGATCGAAGGTCGAAAGTTCAAGGTCACTGTGACCTTGTCAGTCTCATTCCTGTGAACATGATATCTCAGTAACGCGTTGAGGGAATCTCTCCAAATTAGGCACAGACGTTCGAGTAGACTCAAAGATGAGTTGATTTGATTTTGGTGGTCAAAGGTCACGGTGACATTGCATTAGTCTCATTCTTGTAAAAGCGATATTTCAACAACACCTTGCATCCATCTTATTTTTGTGAATGCAATATCTGAAGATGGCCTTGAGGAAGTCTCCTATAATTTGGCACAAAAGTCCATGTGGACTTAAGAATGACCTGGTATGAATCTGATTGTCGAAGGTCATGGACACCTAATACAGCATGTTTTGGGCCATAACTATAGAGCCCTTAAGAACCACCTTAAAACTGTGCTGATTGTATAGATCTTCTGTGTGTGAGGCATCCATGTGTTATTTTGTGCTGTAAACATTCACCAGACTGGACTCCTGTGGATTCGAGCATGTGTTTGTTGGAGAGACAAAATCTGGAACCGAAATCATCGGTTTTCATAACTGGATCCAGTTCTACCTGCAAGAAAAAAACAGGCACCTGGACTACAAAGGATACAAGGCCAGAGACCATGACCTGGTGAGTATAACAGCTGCATTTCTCTGTGTATCAATATAACCTGTTGTCTCTGTCTTTGTTCCTTGATTCTGCTAACGGTCATGTCTAATGTTTTTGAAGGGAGACAGTAACACCTCAATACTTGAAAATATGAAGCTACAGTCAGCAGCCAGCTACCTTAGTTTAGCGTAAAGTCTTGAAACAAAAGTAAAGCTGCTGCTCTCAGCTGGTGCAAATTAAACAAATGAGGTATAACATATTGAATTAGTGCGTTTGTTACCTTTGGACAGATTCAACTGTCTCTGGTCTTTATGCTAAGCTAAGCTAACAGGCTGTAGATTTATATTTACTGTACACAAATGAGAACGGTATCAATCTTTTGGTCAAATTCCTTATTCAGATCCCAAAATGTAGAACTATATTTTCAGTTTGATTCTTAAGAAATATTTTGGACAAACTTTGCAAATTTGAGGGTTAGGGTTGTTTTTTCTGGCTTTATGTGGGAAAAAAAAAAGTTGAATTCTGGAAAAAAAAACTATTTTGTTGTTTTGTCATCATAAAACAACAATCAGGCTGCTGTGTGAACTGTGGGGCATCTCAAACATGTGATATTTAATCTATTCCATCCCAGTGTCTGTTGATTTAAAGTGTCAGGTCTAATAAAAAAAAATGAAACTGCTAAACTGATAAATACCGTGCTTAATATATTAACTGCTGCATCTTAAGAGGAAAAAGGTGAGAAATAAAAGAAATTCGACATATTGACACCCTGTCCTCCTTCAAGTCCCCTTTGAAAACAAACCTATTTAAGCTGACAAGTTCAGTCTGATTTTATGGTGACACACACATCTTGATTTGCACTCATGATTAATTCCTTTTAATGAATATATGCCTAGTTATGACAATGATTTTGTCTTGTTATTACATTAATTTATTACTGTATATTAATGATTGTTTGTGGATGCATTGCTGCTTGTTTTTAACTGTTTTGTAAGGCGTCCTTACGTGCTTTGAAAGGCATCCGTAACTAAAAAGTATTATTGTTGTTATTATTATTTTTATTATCCATCCACAGCCCGATCAAGACGACCATGTTCTGAACCTCCAGTTCAGCTGGCACAGTATCGTGAAGCCCGTTGGCAGCGCCTTCATAGGGACCAGCCCTGAGTTTGAGATGGCGCTCTTCACCATCATCTTCCTCATGAACACAGAGAGGAGCACCACAGTGCTGGTCAACATCGACCAGTGTCAGATGGAGCTGGTGGTCATCAGGCATGGACGCTCCCTCGGGACGGCGTACCCTAAGCTGCTCAGCAGCAACAGCAGACATGTTCGACAGCACGGACACTGATGAGGAGGATCCCCTGAAACTTACATCGTAATAATGTTCAGAAGCCCAGAACAAACAAACGAGGGTTATCCTTAATCTCAGTCCAAGAACGTAATCAGCCCAAAGTATTTTAATCTTTTCAGATCCTCCGTCCGTTCCAATGGACATAACATTTCTAGGATGTCTACATCTATGACACCTGTCTATCAACTCCACCTCAAAGCACAGAATTATTTGATTTGATGTCTGTAAGCCAATCACAGTGTTCCACCTCATCTAAGGTCGACTGCAGTGGGGCCACGCCCTTTTTTAATAAGTACTGCCGACCGTGAGGAAAGAGGGAACATTTCAGTCTATTATTCATATACTTAAAATACACAATTTGTGTTCAAACAGCTTTAAATGTAACTATCATGAAAGATTTACAGCTTTTATTCAGGATTTTTAAAAAAAATAGTCATCCGTTGGAATGGCCGATGTTTCTGAATGTCAGCAGAAAATGTAAAGGAGAAATGCAGTTTAAACGGGGAAATACTGTTCGGGTTTGATTGTCAGTGAATCTTATTGATTATGTTCACAGAACATTCATCTTATTGTTTTAATGCACCACTTTATTCATGGATATCAGTTAATTATTCATGAAAAATAAATAATCTCATGTTTTTGTCCCAAAAATGTCTGTTAAGACCATTTGTTGTCCTTTTTTTAAAAAAAATTGTCACAGATTCTTCGTCCATTGGAAGTGACAGAAAAAAAACCCACATTATGATGTATCCTAAATCTATCTATCTATCTATCTATCTATCTATCTATCTATCTATCTATCTATCTATCTATCTATCTAAATATATATCAACAATTTACAGAGGAAATCTGTCATCATAATATTTTTGGTAACATAATTGGGTTCAGTCTAAATGGGTTAAAGAGTTGACGTGGTTTCCTGTTGAAGATAGAAATATATTGTTAAAACACATAATGGTCTATAGGGTTATGCAGGGTTTATGTCCAAATTATTTTACCAGGTATTTTCAGTAATGTTTTGGAAACTTAAGCCCTGAAAATGAGGTTAGTTTATCTAACCTGAAACAACCAAAACTAAAGAAGGGAGAGTTACATTTCTCCACACGTAGGATGTATGTAGGATGTCATTTTTGGTTTGTCTTTCGGGGTAAAGGTTTTTAGTAAGACAGTTTGTGATTACTACATTTTTTTTAATCCAGGAATAAAATCGCTTGAGTTGACAGTGCGGCCATTATTTCCTTAAAAAAACAAAATAGCATCAAAAAATCACAAAAAGCGGAACCCTTTCTTTGGTTCCGCGCGCCCGGACGCTTTTCAGCGGAACACACCAGAGAGGCGCACGTTTGGCTCGTCTTCCGGCGCCGTGTGTCAACAGAGGCAGTTTGAGCGGAGTTTAATGTCTTTTCTGTTGCACAGGAGGAATAACAATGGAGTTGCTCGGAGGAGAGTTTTGTGACATGACTCCTCAGGAGCTGGCGGCTCCTGTCAACACTGTAGCGGTGAGTCAATAACGTAAATACAGACGGAAAGACTCAAACCACGAGCGCAGGGAAGCTAGCATTGATGCTAGCAGCGCAGAGAAACAAACAAATCATAACAAACACGTTTATGCTCGGTGCGGACGGCGACAAGAACCTAAACTACAGACAGTTTCACTTTATTTTGGACTATGTCATGTATTAACATGTTGTCAGATTTTAATTAGCAACGTATTGCCTTTAATGCAGAAATTTTCCAAGCAAATTGCATTCAACGGTTGTTCATTCAAACCTGATGTTTTATTGTTATTATTTCTTTTTGACAGGAAAAATGGAAACTGTTACCAGCCTTCCTGAAGGTAACAGAGCACCCTCATCCACCTACTGTGTATCCCAAACATTTTACTGAATTTTATACTATATCTACTCTGTAAATCCTCTGTCACGCGCCTCACATGTTGATTGTCGTTTCTTGTTGAATGGCTGTGTGACGCTACGATTGTTGTTATGCACGTGTTGGACGTAAATGAATCACCTGCTGTTTTTGGCTAAGTCTTCAATGTCTAGATACACTCCAGGCAGCAGGAGAGGATCAATACCTCTGATTCTTTAATGTCTCTGATGTAGCTCCTTTTTTTAAATTCACTGATCCAGGATGTATGTACACAACCAACACGTGTTGAATTCTACACATTGCACATAGATAAAGCATTTTGCCACACGCTTTATGTCATATACAGTTTACTTTGCTGCTGATGATGCACTTTTGTCCTCTGTATGAATTATTCTTTTGTTTTCTTTTGTACTGATGTTCATTAATATGTCCCTTTTACATATACATAAATTAAATTAAATTAAATATTCAGTAAAACTTCAATTATTGGCCGGGCTACTATTTGCTTAAATCATTGAATTCAACAGGCTTATTTTTGGGACAGGCGGCTTTATGGGACAAGTTGATGCCAAACTCTGAAGCTAATTGTGCCACTTCTGCAAGAAGTGCTCTTTTAAGTTCTGGTAGAGCTTCAGCCGTTTGATATTATCGCACCTCTGATTCAACCTAATGATAAATAATAGGACTAATCAATCTCACACAATCTGTATTTTATTTCACCGTGCACAACCTGTTTTCCAGGTGAAGGGACTGGTGAAGCAGCACATCGACTCATTCAACTATTTCATCAACGTGGAGGTAAAACACGATGCCAGCATGAACCTCTAAAGTTTTTACAGCTGCGTCTTCGTGGTAATAAGTTCATGTTCATGTTTTGTTTTCCAGATAAAGAAAATAATGAAAGCAAACGAGAAGATCACAAGTGATGCTGATCCCATGTGGTACCTAAAGTACGTCTCATTGTTTGCATTAAAACAATAGTAATCAAACGCTCCTGTATGCTGCATGTTTGTCTGTGGGCAGCTTATAGATTCAGTTTTGAGTCTAAAATATTTAACTGTCTCTCTTCCAGATACCTCAATATCTACGTTGGCATGCCTGATGTTGATGAAAGCTTCAACGTTACCAGACCAGTATCTCCTCATGAGGTGAGCTCAGTTTGTTGTGTAATAAAAAGAACATTTTACGAGCCATTGTTGGTAGCACAGTTTGTGTAGCTGTAGTTTACCATTACCATACCATAACCCAAATGTTGTGATCGGTTACCCCTGATAGCATATGTAACTTTTTTTTTTTTTTAAATGTAAGTTTCTATTTATTTTAATATAATCAAAGAGACAGCGTCATTATATGTGTTTGTAACTTTGAGAGACCTTTGACAAATACACATTTTTATAATAACCAAAATAAACATTATTTAGTAATAACCTTACATAAGGATTGTCAGTAACTCAGCAAAAGCCTTTTCTTCATCTTAAACTTATTTAACGTCTGTCCATAAAACATTTCCTTTTTTATTTCATTTTTTTAAATGCATCCCAGAGGGGCAGAAATGAACCAAAGAAAAGTAAAATGAAATGAAATGAAATAAAATGCTTGTAGCAGTCAAACAGAATCAATAAAAAGTTAAGAGTCTTACCTCGCCTCACCAACCTTTTTTCCATGAAAGAGCAATAACGCTTTTGGCCAATAAATGTCAGAACGCTTCAGACATCATCCCTGTTTGTTTCCACAGTGTCGTCTCAGAGACATGACCTACTCAGCACCCATCACAGTGGATATCGAGTACACTCGTGGCAGTCAGAGAATCATCCGCAATGCGCTTCCCATCGGAAGGTATCGTTGCTTTGTCTTTTTGTGTCTCGCGGTGTGACAGTGTGCCCAGGTGGCTTAATCTCTGAACTTTATGGTCAAAATTTAACATGCCAAAAAGCCATTTCATCAGTCCAGCTCATCTGTCTCCTTTCACTTATCGTAACTCTTTTACCTGCCGGAGCATTTGTGATGATGGTCAAACTGTTTGTTCACAGTTTTATCTTTTTGTCCGCCACAGCAGCAAAACAATAAATTAACACTGACACTGCAATTTATTATTATTATCCTATTATTACACACTTGTTATTAATGTATTTAACTCTGCTTTTCTCAGGATGCCGATCATGCTGCGAAGCTCAAACTGTGTTCTCACAGGAAAGACGCCCATGGAAGTTTCTAAACTGAATGAGTGTCCTCTGGATCCAGGTACACAAAGCGGGACGCAGAATGGGAGCAATAACACAGTTTAATAATTATTATTATAATTATTATGAATTCATCCCCTCTAAAACATTTGACACAGATAATCTACCTTCTTCACCAGACAAAAAAGTCATGTTTTATATTAGAATAAACATTTAGGCAAAATAAAATTGTCCTACTTAAATTTTCGTTGTTGGAAGATTGGTCTTAAACTTGATTCTGAGTGGCATTGAAAAAAAGTCTTAAAATTCCCAAGTCTACCGTGCCTTAAGCTGCAGGAAGCCTGTAATAGCGATTTGTATCTTATATTTCTCCACAGGGGGTTACTTCATTGTAAAAGGTCAAGAGAAAGTAATTCTGATCCAAGAGCAGCTGTCCAAGAATCGAATCATTGTGGAGCAGGACAGAAAGGGTGCAGTCGGAGCCTCCGTTACCAGGTACTGCAGCAACTCCTCCACTAAACGTTAATCCAGTGACTGACTTTACAAATATTCAGAGAATATATATATATATATATATATATATATATATATATATATATATATATATATATGTATATATGTATATATATACCATGCTGATAAAGCCTCCTTGGATTTATTTGTTGGGGGGTGAATAGTCTCTGGTTCATATATTATTGTGAAACAGTTGACTTTCTTTGTCAAAACTTCTGTTTCTTCATCAGCTCTGATTATTTTCAAACCTTGTCTTTAATTTCAGCTCCACTCATGAGAAGAAAAGCAGAACAAACATGATTGTCAAACAAGGCAGATTCTACCTGAGACACAACACGCTGTCAGAGGACGCCCCGATTGCCATCATATTCAAGGTATTTAAAAAAAAAACAAAAAAACAACCTTTTATTGTAGAAATCAACATTTAAAATATGTGACATAAGGACAAAAGCAGAAAACATCATTAAAAAACAAAACAGGCATGAGCTCATATCTAAGGTACAAGAGCTGTTGATGATAATGACACAAGTTCACCGAGCTTCCAGTAGGGGGCGCTACAAGACAGCGAGATGATTTGGGGTGATTTTGTATTTATTTATTATTATTATTTATTAAGTTGTTCCCTCAAATGCATTTGTTTGTTTCTCAGGTAACTTATTCTGATTAGATAACTTTTTATGTTTCACTTTGCTTTACTTCAGCCCCCTGAACTGTTTATAACAGATGATTTCACACAATGACTCCCAAAATGTCCTAAATTCAATTTTATAAATATTAGGCCATTAAAGTGTCTTGATTACCACAAAAATTTTATTTAATTTCATTTATCCATCTTTTTAAATTGGTTTTGTCAAAATGAGTCATGCTCTTCTGCGTGAAAGTCCACGTCTGATGATACAAATAGTTAAACTTACCACTTAACCTAATACTGTATATTTTCTTTATACTTACAATTATCTGTCGGCAAAATGTAGATAAACCTAACTCACTCTAATCATTGTATTGCTATATAACACCTACCTCTGAGTGGGACCTCATATATATGTTATTACCCTTGCAGTGCTTGAATAAGAAAATCATGATTTGTCCAAAAATATGTCTAAATTTGGTTGAAAAAAAATTCTCAAAAAAAATTCAAAATTCAAACTAAGTGTCTGATAGCTGTAGATACTGTTCATAAATATTACGTGTTGACTTATATATTTTGTTGCAAGTTCCTTTGAAGTCAGTAGTGTCAGTAATTCATCATCAGATTCATTTTTATGTGTCGCTCTTTGCGCTCAATGAAAATGTCAGCTAGCCAGCTGGCATCATTAACTTCTCGCCCCTCTGAGGACAAATCTCTCCAAACGTGTCAACTTGTGAGAGCGTCGAGTGTTTGGAGCTGAAGTGATTATCCGCAGGACACAGTTTGCACGCTCGCTCTGTTTGCTGTGCACTTGTATATCCTGGGTGACTTCTTCCCCGTCCCTCTCCGTGTTTGGCTGCAGAAAAAACCTCTGATCCAGTGTGGCACAGACGGATCAGTTCCCACAGCTTCACATTTCCATAAGCAAATGTCAGACAACCTTATGACTCCCAGTTCACCTCTCTGTACACACACACACACACACACACACCTCTCCCCTCCTCATGCCTCCTCCTGGCTCACCTCTGGTTCCACAGTATCTCCTCTGTGTGCATTTCACCTCATCTTTCAGCTCCTTATGTGGTTACAGAAATGAAATATTAAATGATTAATGCTCATGTCACATCCTCTTTCACACAGGGTATGGGAGTAGAGAGTGACCAGGAGATAGTGCAGATGATCGGTACAGAGGAGCACGTCATGGCCAGCTTCGCCCCGAGCCTGGAGGAGTGTCAGAAGGCTCAGATCTTCACGCAGACTCAGGTACCTCAGTCATCCATGTGGGGCACAGCTGCATGATTTGATTAAAATCATCAAAACAAAATAATAGCAGCACTGCACTCGGCTGATTTTACACACAGAAGTCAGTTTACTCGTCACAGGGAATCCTACTTTTAAATTCAGTTTTTTATCATGATTAACGAGGATGATGATTTGAGTTTGAAAGGCTGCATCACCGTAAAGTGATGTGATATTCTGATCTAGGGTCAGCCAATATTGTTTTTTCAGGGCTGATAGTGATACTGATTATTAGTACTTAATGAGACCGATAACCAATATTTGGAACTGATATTGATTTACAATAAAAAATGAAAATATTTCTGTCAATTTAGAATTTGGGATATAACAAACTCCAACACAAAACTTTAATTAAATGCATTTAAGAAATGTTTAATCAAAACTGAAACTTTCAACATCATATTCACCAAGTTCTCTGCAACTTTTCATTTATGAAGTTCAGTGAAAATTTAAATTAAAAAATGAATAAATACACATAGCTCCCTGAGGTTTTACAAAGTAAAAGTTCTTATTGACACTTTCTTTGCATGTATTGCAGACTGCCTTACCTGGTGTTGGTTGAGTGTAATGCACACACTTCTTTATTAATAAATTTTATTAACAATCTTTAAAATAAAATGCAGATACAGACAATCGGCGCTGTGCACGGGGCAAGTGTTTTTGAATGAGTGAAAATAATAATATTTGATTTTCTTCATATCAGCCAGATTTAGTATGTAAATACTGTAGTCATTGATGTATATTGTTTTAAAAAAGCTAAGGATGAAATTAAAAATGGAGATTATAATAGATTGTTATATATAATAAGGATAAGGGTGTGGGGTTTTAGGATTGTGGGTATTTACCAGACAGGGTTGTTCTCAATAATAAATGCAATTTGTTGTATTACATTAAAAGTAGAAGCCAGCACTTTAAAACTTGACCCTCACAGATACTAAATGTCAGAATATCTTAATTATCTGGGCTTTTTTTTACCTTTGTCAATCCCTTTTGTCAAAAATACAAATCTTTTTTAAAGGAGCAGGTCAGCATCTGAGGAAATGCACTTAGACAGTAAGATGTTAATACCACCCTCATATTTGCACATTAAAAATAATCATAAAGCCAGCTGCTGGTTAGCTTAGCTTAGCACAAAGACTGGAAGCAGGGTTGAACAGTTAGCCTGGCTCTGTCCAACCCGAGAAAACCTGCACGCCGACAAACAGAAAGCTAACTAATTAGAGTTTCTGCTGGCTGCCGGGCAACCTCACAAGGATGACAAGACTCAGGAAGTCACATGACCCCCTGTAAAACCCCAACAGGTCGTTCTCACTCTTTACTTTTTGTACAGATAAAACAAACAAGATGTAAAGAGTTAATTAGTGAGCTTCAGAGGGGTTACCTGTTTTCCCTTGTTTGCAGTCTTTGTGCTAAGCTGAGCTGACAGAGGTCATTTCGTCATCAGACTCTCAGCAAGAAAGTGAATAAGCAAATATGGAGGATAATTCTTTAAAAAATGTAACCCGATTATGTGAATTATGACTCTACAAATCAAGCAGATTTAAAGTTAAAGTGCTAATTTTGTTAGTTTTTAAGTTTCGGCTTGTTCCGAATCTTGAATTTGGACAACAGAATTTGTATATTGATATCATTACAGTGCGATTTAGACGGTATGATTCAGCTGGAAGTCCATAAACAATGAATTATCAGCCAGCCTTAATGTGCCCATTAACTCGTCTGAAGAGCAGGATGTTGTTGTTGGGAAACAAGCGTGCGTCGACAGAAGGTATTTTCTTTGTCTCTCTGTGATCAGATGACGAAGGTTTTGTCTTTCCAGCCAGTCAAGTCATGCTTTGGGTGGTTTATTCAGGAGGCCTGCATGTTTTCTTTGACATCTACAGATGAATGCAATCGGCCAATTTGTTTTTCATAAAGATTATGTTGTTAGAGGAACCACTGATGCATTGATGAGGCCATATTTGCTTCCTAGCAACCGGTCCCCGCCGCTCTCATGTTCGTCTGTCTGCCAGCCTCCATGATGTCTTTTCATGGTATTCATTGGGTCATTGTATTGTGCACAATGAGGCCTAAATCTATATAATTAAAGGCAGATAAGGCTTAAGAAACATTGTTATCAGATTATGATAAGTAATCTGTCTAAACCAAATTTGACTGTCATCTTTTTTTCTAGTGGTATACATTTAGGAATCAGATATGATTACATGATTTTATCATATATATATATATATATATATATATATATATATATATATATATATATATATATATATATATATATATATATATATATATATATATATATATATATATATAAATTTAAAAAAAACTTGTCTTTCTGCACATTAGCCTGTTAGGTATTTATATGAATATATTTTAGATATATTTAATGTATTGTGGATGGCCGGGTGGGTGGTCTTCAGCCTCATTAACCTTTGACCTTTTCTATAGTTCAGTAGAGGGCTCCAGAGAAACACTGACTCAGGTGTGTGTGTGCGTGTGTGTGTGTATTTGTGAGTGTGAGTGTGTGTGTGAGAGCGTGTGTGTGATTCACTTGACCTCCCACAGGCTCTGTGCTGTTTTCCTAGAAAATTCCACGTGAATCATTTTACAACAGCATTAAACACATTAATAGCAAATGCCTTTAAATGCTGAGTTTAAATAAACATAACACCAACAGAACCATTAACCTGAGATGTATATTGAACCTGAACGCCTTTTGAATAGAGAGAGAAACTCAAAAAGTAGTATCGAGTCTCAAAAACTCTGAAGTAGTGATTTCAAGATGCTTAATTTTTTTACTTTGATCCAGTACTTTGAAACACCTCGATAGTCAATACCATTTTCGATACCATGAGGTAAAATTGACACTAAAGACATAACATTTAAATTTTTTATCAAAAGACAAATACAACACCAAATCCCAAAAAGTTGTGACACTGTGTAAAACGTACATAAAAATACTTTTTGGTAGAGAATGGGGGAAATAAGTATTCAACAGGTGAAATTTATTTTCATTATTTTACAGCTTTTCACTTGAAATTTTGACCAGACATTGGTATTAACTCAAAACTAAATAAATAACAAATTATAACATGTCAATCCATAGAAATTATGTGCAGTAAATTTGACTGGCACAAGAAAAAAGTATTAAACACACTAACTGAGTAGTATTTTAATACTTGTAGAAACCTGGTTGCAATGCCAGCCTCAAAACACTTTTTCTATGAAGAAACCACATTTGGTTTGTGTGAATCCTGACGTGCATGCCCGCTTCATGTGACCAGAAATTTGCTTCCATTCATGCAACTGACTTTATGCACACACGAAATCAGTGTTTTGGTATTCATTTTGAACCTTTGGTATAATATCGACACCAACATGCTGTATGTGCCGCTCTGTGTTTCAGGCTCTGAGGTACCTCGGTAATAAAGTGCGGAGACAGCGCATGTGGGGAGGCCCCAAGAAGACCAAGATGGAGGAGGCCAGAGAGCTTTTGGCGTCTCTTATCCTCACACACGTGCCTGTATGTTGACAGACAGACACAAATCATGAAGTATCCTCATTATATTTCACAAACTAAAATCATTTTTGTCATTAGGTCAAAGAGTTTAACTTTCGGGCAAAGTGTATTTACCTGGCTGTGATGGTTCGGAGGGTGATCCTGGCTCAAGGGGACAACAAGGTGGACGACAGAGATTACTATGGCAACAAACGTCTTGAGTTGGCCGGGCAGGTAAGCCTCTATGCGCCATGTGGTCTCATTTACTGCTCGTGTAATATTTAGTCCGCCTTTCAGTCAGGCTTCTTATGTTTCACATTAAATATACACGCAGTTTTTTATTTGTCAGCTGATCAATATGAAATGAAATTAAAAGGCGTCCTGTTGAACTCGGTATTTATAACTGAAAGGTGTTTAATACATTTAGCGCCACTAGAAAACAAAACAGCCCCGATGCTTATTAATAACACAAGAAAGGAACAAATAAAGCTCACATGCTTTAGTGCAAACGGATCACAGCTCTGGACCAGAGGACAGCGGCTGCTCCAGCCCTGATCTCTCACCTGCATCTTTGTTCCTGCCTCCTTCTTTTAATAAGACTCTCATTATTTTTCCCCTCAGCTTTGTTTTTCCCCTGTTTTGTTTTTGTCACCCCCCCCACCCCACCCCCTGTATTTCAGCCTGGCTTTGTCAGGAGAGAGATATGCGGTGGCACCAAAATCCAGAGGCTGTGGAAGCATGGGGATTTTTCAGCACCGTGACAATAGAATTGCTGCCTTGACTGGAGCGATTGAGCTAATCCGCAGGCCCGGCTCTGATAATGTAATTACTGCTGTCTTAAGGCCTTTAATTTCCCCCCCAACCTGCTCTGTATAAGGAGCAGGAGATGGGAGGGGGAGGGGCATGGAGCCCTCTTTCAATAGGGGGCTTACACACTAACAACGCCAGCAATCTCCTCACTCTCCAATTATGGTTCCCTGACATTCAACTAATTGGCCTGGCTGCGCAACGGAAGCTTAATTTCTTTATTAATTTTAAGCAGCGCTGCCTGTTTGTTTTGATGTATGCTAATGCACAGGGTGGGTGGGGGCTGTGAGAGAGGTTGCCTCCTGTAGGCCTGGCTGAGGACGTCAGGGACGTGGGACAGAGGCCAGGTCAGGCTTATCAGTGAGCCGGCACACCTGGTTATTAAATCTGACTGTAAACGCACCTCAGCGTTGATTAGAGACAGATGTGGGCTGCCAGCGGATCTGAGAGTCAGACTGCAAAGATGCAACGACTCTGAAATGGTTGTTCTTAAACAGCATCTCGTCTGCGGTCTGGACAAGTGAATAAAAATGTTTTGTCTCCCTCTGTCCTTTCTAGCTCTTGTCTCTACTGTTTGAAGATCTGTTTAAGAAGTTCAACTCTGAACTGAAGAAAATCGCAGACCAGATCATCCCCAAGCAGAGAGCTGCACAGTTCGATGTGGTGAAGCACATGCGGCAGGATCAGATCACCAACGGCATGGTCAACGCCATATCCACGGTGAGTGTGCTTAAAGCCTCTGGGAACTCAAATCACCAAAAACATTCTGAATATGTAATTTAGGGTCTTACATGCAAAATAAAAAGCATAAAAAATGATCAGACATTAGCCTCAATCCAAATCTGGAATACTGTCATTTTAGTTTTCCTAAAGCTGGGTAAAATAAGACGTGGCAATAACCGTTTTACGTAAGCCAGCCCAAAATTAACTCTCGCTTGGCATTTATGCAGCATTGTGTTTCTTTAGGTTTTTAGGTTGTTTTTTTTTTACCAGAAAAGAACAAAAATCTCCTTTTTAAGAGTTTCCTGACGAGAAAACACTAAAAGAGTAAAACCTAAAAATAAAAATCAGAGGGCAGAGGGTCAATAGTAGAAAAACTCAACAATAAAAAAGACTGAGAGGATAAACTGCATCATAAATGCTGCAGGACGAGAGGAGCTGCTCAGCAGGCAGCCGCTCAGCACGGTGCAATGACACCTTTAGGTTAAAACGTTGCAAAACATAGCAAATATCTGTCCTGCTCAAGTATTGGACAGTGTTGGGAGGTAAAATTAAAGAAACAGTGTGTGAGGTGGTGAAACATGGCGGACTCCGTGTATAAGGACCTGCTCCCTTTGTAGATATAAACAGCTCATGCTAATGTAACAAAAACACAACAAATCTTATTTTCTTAAAAAGAAAACTCATTGTGTTATATTCCATTTTTGCCAATATATCCCCCTAAATGATACACACTGGACTCAGTGCTCCGACATTTTTTGGCAACAAGTGTTGATACGTATTTTTTTAACTATTCTAACTATGAACTATGTCTTAAGCTTCATTCACAAACTTAAAAATTGTACTTCACCTTTTCTAATTTAAAGAATTAAAGAAGGCATAATCTGATCTGAGACCACACACCTCTACAGTACATACAAACCGTCAGTTAACACCAAAATACCTATTTTAAGCCTCATTAATATGATTATCCAAAATCTTTTTTTATTTTGTTTAGTGACTTTTTTTTTAAACATAACACATGTATCAGCATATAACTATGTAACCCTGCATAATACATTGCATCACACTTTGCACAGAAATATTCTTGTGCTGTTACACTTTAATTGATGAACCATAAAATTAGATAAATACTAAAAAAAAAGGGTAAAGAAAAGACGAAGGACAGTTTCAGTACTCCAGTGTCCTGATCCCAGACAGCTCCTTAACGCTCATCAGTATTTTCGGATCCTTTAAGGTCAAAGGAACAACATGTACAAACTTCATGAAAAAATGTATGTCATGTTAGTTTCTGTCATATTTCCGTTATTCTGAATCTTTGAGTTCAACCTTTATTGTTCTTGAAAAAACGTGTTTTTCTGTCATCTACAGGGAAACTGGTCTCTGAAGAGATTTAAGATGGACCGTCAGGGTGTCACCCAGGTCCTGTCTCGTCTCTCCTTCATTTCAGCTCTTGGGATGATGACCAGGATCTCCTCCCAGTTTGAGAAGACCAGGAAGGTCAGCGGGCCGCGCTCCCTGCAGCCGTCACAGTGGGGCATGCTGTGTCCGTCTGACACCCCTGAGGGAGAGGTGAGTGAGCTGCAGCAGCCACACCTGACCTGTTCCTGCTCGTCCACTGAGGAGATTTTACTAATATTGCCTCTGTGGGAGTTTTAGCAGTTCTTCATGTTAAATATTTAATAAATACTGAAATCAGAGATAAAAGTATGCGTACAAAAGAGTCTGATGCCCTCAAGCATGTGTGTACAAAGTTATGAAGATGACATTGAACTCATTAGATTTTGTTGGTCATATGTCAAAGTTCAAGGTCATTATTACCTTGTCGGTCTAATTCTTTTTTTAAAATATATATACTTTATTTTTCAAAGGACACTGAAATACAGTTTAGCACTGTAGAACATACAAAACCGTTGGTCACCTTGTGCTTATACAGTTATTGCATTCATAAATATACAAGTCAGTTCACGTTTTAAATACTCAGCGATCGTCTTGTGAGGTCACATGCACAATGCATACAATCTTTCCCAGTACAACACGAATTTATCACTTTCTGAGTTTAATAGAAGTTATTCTTTCCATCCCTTATCCGTCTCATTCTTGTGAACGAAATATCTCAAGAACACCTTAAGGGAATTTATTCAAATTTGGCACAAACGTTTGAGTCGACTCAAGGATGAGCTTATTAGATTTTGGTGGTCAAAGGCCAGAGCGACCTTATATACGCCTCATTCTTGTGAAAGCAATATCTCAAGAACACCTTGAGGGATTTATGAAAATTCACCAAATTAGAATTTGGTGCTAAGAGGTCAAGGTCACTGTGACCTCCCATTCGTCTCATTTTTGTGAACGCAATATCTGAAGATGGCCTTATCGGAGTTCCCTTAAATTTGGCGCTAACGTCCACTTGGACTCAAGAATGAACTGATTCGATTTCGGTGGTCATAGGTCAAGGTCACAGTGACCTAACATGTTTTTGGCCATAACTCAAGAACCCTTAAGCACCACCTTGAAACTGTGCTGATTGTTTAGATCTTCTGTGTGTGAAGCGTCCATGTTTTCACAGATATGGATGTTAACAATAGCATGTTGGTATATCTAGTTTAATTCTGTGGTGCGGTATTCTTGTGTCATGCATATAATGCATATATATTTTTATATATATATATATATATATATAAGGAAAAACAACCTTCAGTATAATATAATATCTGTTTATATTTATTTTTAATGCTCTGGTTTGTAGGCCTGCGGTCTGGTGAAGAACTTGGCTCTGATGACCCACATCACCACCGACATGGAGGACGGCCCGATCATCAAACTGGCCTTTAACCTGGGAGTTGAAGACGTCAACCTGCTGTGTGGAGAGGAGCTCTCCTACCCGAGCGTCTTCCTGGTCTTCCTCAATGGTACAACTCCTCCGCACCACTGCAGCGTAATAAATAAATAAACAAACACAAAGAGAATTAACAGTGCATGCTGCTGCTTTAGATCACTTGAAAAGAAAGTTTAATCCTCTCTGTTTTGAATGCATTGCTTATGAACATGAAGGGAAAATATTCTGTTTAGTTTACAGGAGGCAATTTTGTATTTTGCGGGGAGGCTGATAAGTCATTAATTTCATGGCAGCAGCAGGTATTATTCTTGAGTCAGAACTTGGCCCCATAATTACTGTATATGTTTGTCTCGCCACTGATAACTGTCAAATTATATTAGCTGCCATACCATTTAATTAGTTGGTAGCAGCAGGTGTCAAAGCCCTTCAGAGTGTGTTCAGTGGAAATGTGCCCTCACACAGAGGCAGAGCACAGTGTCTCCTCTGTTCTCCACTCATTTGTCTGTCAGACTTGATATGAACAAACCCCTGTGGGCAGCTTGAGCGCAGCTCTCACCAGTCGTGGAGGTTCAGAGTACACTACCGTACATGCGTGCTGTTTCTTTCCGTTTAAAGTTTGTGGATGATTCAGAAATTCACCCAAAAGTCGAACCTGCTCACTAACTTTAATTATCTGCTCCAACTTTCTTTAGACTTGACTTAA
The DNA here is from genome assembly GCF_026936395.1 of Plectropomus leopardus. NCBI lineage: Eukaryota > Metazoa > Chordata > Actinopteri > Perciformes > Serranidae > Plectropomus > Plectropomus leopardus. The sequence continues at coordinate 12,024,694 of NC_142182.1, forward strand.
AATGATTGCAGAGCTCAACAATGAGGATTGCCAGAGGAAAGCTAAATGCCACATTGAGCAAGTAAATCCAGCAACTTTCTCACCCGATTTGGCAACTGCTGAAAAATAATTAAACACATAATTTTTTCTGGAGCTGATGATGGAAGTTGCTAAGGAGTGAGCCCTCTCACTGCTTTCTCATCTCTGTTGAGGGTTGCTGCACATGTTTAGTACCGATAGGGCAGTTGAATAAAAGTGGTGCTGGGTAAAGATGAAGGTTAAGAGCTGAAGGGCAAGTGAATAGATTATTGAAAAATTGTTGTGGGGAAAGAGGTTTTAGTTGGGTGGCATTAGTGGATGTGGGCAGTTTGTTGTGAGTTTAAGAGCAAGACGGACTGACTCACAACATATATCTTCATGTCAAGACTGACACCGGTTTACTCAGAAAGGTAATGGTGGGAAACCGCACTAGAGTGTTTTTTTAAGTTATGTGAAAATGTCTCTGTCTGTGTGTTTTACGACGACAGGTAACATTCTTGGTGTGATTCGAGATCATCACAAGCTGGTCAACACCTTCAGACTGATGCGCAGGGCGGGTTTTATCAACGAGTTTGTGTCCATCTCCACCAACCTGACCGACCGCTGTGTCTACATCTCCTCCGATGGAGGACGTCTCTGCAGGTGGGGATTTTTAAACCTGGACTCATACACAAGGCAAACGCAAAAAACACAAATTAATGCTACTGGACACAGTTTGTAATCAAAAATGATTACAACACAGCTGTATTTACCCTCTGTCTGAGACGGCACAGACAGACTGTAGTTACACGATGTTCAGAGACTAGAAATAATAGCTACAACTGCACTGATGCCAAAAAAACCTGCACGGCCTACCTTTTTCCAGGCAGAAGAGTGATCAGGAATCAATATAGGAATTGATGATGAATTGATATAACATCCTATCAATTCCCATCTGTACTTCAGGGTGTTGTAAAGTCAAAGATTATTGAAAAAAATGGTTTTAACAACTAGAGGTGTGCTATATCATATTGTCCATGATAATACCGGTGTATATATTTATTTTTTAACTTTTAATTTATTCAATATGAAAAACAAACAAACAACAACACACATAAAACTTATAGCACATTGGAGATGTTTACAACCCAATCACAAACTTATCTTTTTTTTTGGCCCTTTCATGTCCATATTCAACATACTAAATAAAGAAAAGGAGCACAGAATATAGAGGAAAAAAAAACAAAAAGAGCTCAGAAAATATACAAAGTATGACAAATCAGTAGTTATAATAAATATAAACTAAGGTTAAATTCCATAGTTAAACAAAAAATAAACAAGCAATGAAAACAAAGCAATGGCAAAATGGAGAGGGAGAAAAAATAAATAAATAAAAGACGTCTACATTTCTGACATGGCCCATGACCCAATTAATGGGGACCATTGTTCATTAAACCAATACATTTTTATCTTTAACTTAGCTGTAAATGTTTCCATAATGTACACATTTTTGATATGAAAAGAAAAATTCACATTGAGATAATTGCAAAATTTTGACTCGTTGACATCAAGGCGTCCTGTCATCAAGTGTGGCTGCAGTGAAATTACGCTCTCAGCAGCACAGCATCTCTCTCTCTCTCCCTCTCCTCTTGCTGTGCACGCACAGGAATCTGTGTCATTAGGTGATTTTCTCATAAGCCTGTCCTAATACATGACACTTGCAGTGCAACTGTAAAAAACTGCTACAGCAAGAAGAGTGGAGGAGAAATAGCAGCACATACAGGTCACAGGTGGAGAAAACAACGCAGCCATTCATAAAGATTGAATACAATGTTTTTTTTGTATTTGGCAACTGTTCAGATGTGTTACTTTTGATCCATTCTATTTTGTTGTAGTATTCATATTTTACACATAATCTGAATCTCATTCTGAGTTATCGTTTGCAAACGAAAGAACTGTGAGATAAATTTGGTTCAGTTTTTTCTGAATATTTGAAGGCGAATCACATTTATGTCAACATATACAACTGTAACACTCATTTTGTTGCAATTGTATGTTCTTGAAATTAATATTAAAATAGTCAGCAATCATCAAGAATATTGTTATTGCAAAAAAATGACCATATCGCCCATCCCTATTCACAACACGTAATATTCTGTCTCAATTCATACTTAAAGGTGTTTAGTCTTTCAAAAACATGTTCACTTCAGTCAAAAACAAAAAAAATAGTTTGCCCTCCTCCTTGCTGCACACAAAAGGAGACACGCACCTGTGTTAACGGGCTGGCCTTTTAACAATCATTTACTCATTAAAGAAAGTTGTTCAAAAAAAGGCCCACTCATTTGATCTGATGAATCACTCCATTCAAAGTGAGGGTTTTGTTGTTTTGTTGTTGTTTTTTATCATTGAATATGAAGACAGACATTCAAAGCTTTATTTGAAAACTTTAATAAGAGGTTTGGGATGTAAAAAAAATAGAGTCCTTGTAAGTAGTTTGACAGTTTTCTGCTTTGGTCTGTGTTGTTGTTCTCCATCAGGCCGTACATCATAGTGAAGAGGGGACAGCCGATGGTGAAAAACAAACACATTGAAGATCTGTCACAGGGCTACAGGTGAGGCTTGGAGTCAGGAGAAGATTTTAACAACACATTTAGTTACAGATAATCATATTTTAAAAGATCATATTGTTTGTTTTTTATAAAAACACACTTTTCTCAACTCCAGAAACTTCGAAGACTTTCTGCACGAGGGCCTGGTGGAGTACCTCGATGTGAATGAGGAGAATGACTGTCAGATCGCACTTTATGAGCACATGATTAACAAGTGAGCAGCACGTGATTCTCCTGACGCTCCTGGTTTTTTTGGTCATTCAACATGCTGGTTTCACTGCCTCTTTTATTTGCTTTTAAACATTTCCATAGAGACACAACACACTTGGAGATCGAGCCCTTCACACTGCTCGGGGTGTGCGCTGGCCTCATTCCCTACCCCCACCACAACCAGTCACCCAGGAACACATACCAGTGCGCTATGGGCAAGCAGGCCATGGGTAAGACTCAGCTGAGCAGGTAGCTCCAGTCAGCAGGCACGTCATTAAAGTGTGAAGATCTCAAATCCTTTCTCAAACATCCTCCAAACAGCTGCAGTGTTGACTTCTGTGCATGCATACACACAAATGGATACTGACAGTAATTTAATCTTACATCAAGACTATTCTTAAGCCGCCCAAATCTGCTGGTTCAGAGTTTAGACTTTTATTTGCACAAGTTAAAAATATACAAAAGGACATTAGAATAACAAACACTATAGATACAAGCAGCCCGCTGGTTCGTCTCCCCCAAAACTCTGCTCCTGCTCTACTTCTTGTCAGAATACATTTGTGTGTGTGTGATTGAGTGTTTTTCTTATGTGTGTGTCAGTGTGTGTATGCGCATGGACATCAAACATGGGGCGCTTGCGTAGGTTCTCTATTGTGCTGTGTGTGTGCGGAGGCCCTTTCCCTGCCAGTCACCCAGAGTGTCATTAGCAATTCATTGTGTCTGCTCTGGCTGTGCTCAGGGGGTCAGTGTGCTCAGCTGCGAAAGACCACAGAGTGCGCACCCGCAGCTCCTTGGTAACCAAAACTTCCCCAAACGGCCCTGCTAACATTCGTAAGAGCCGACTGCGGTCACCCCCACCCCACCGCTTTACCTCCATCCGTCCCGTCCTCCCCTCCCCCGCATTATTACAAAAACACAGACTGGAACTATATTTGGCCCAATATCCTCTGCCTTGTCTGTTTTGTGTGGACAGCCCTATACATGTGCAAATCTGGTTGTGTGGCTCGGGCCTATTATCACAGACTCTGTGCTTGTAGCCTGATTGTGAAGTAATAGCATCTGACAAATGTCAAGGCTTCCAGGGAGGCCAGGCTTTACGCCATAACTCGCCCCGTTCCTCCACTCTGCCGTGCCGAGACGGTGCTAACCAGGCCCAGCTCCGACCCATCCAGCAGAAGGATTAAACACTTATAATCAGTGTTGGGCTCATAAGAAAACTTTTTAATTTTTTAATTTATTGTTATTGTTTTCAACAAAAACAGAACAGATAAACCGAGAGAGATCAGACCCGGTTAGGTGAAATTACATCATGTGACACAGAAAATGGGAAAAAAAGAAGCAAGGTTACAGACTGTGGGTCCTTTCCTTAAGGGCGGCTCTGGCAGATCATGCACTAATCGTGGCCCGATCCCCGTGTTCTTCAGTCTGCATGTCAGAGTATCCTTGGGTGAGATACAGAGCCACAGATGTCTCCGTGTGGCTGTGCCATCAGTGTTTAAATGTGTATGAATGTTACCGAGTAGCAGGTGGCACTTTGTACAGTAGCCCCGGCCACCGGTGTGTGAATGTGTGCACACATGGGTGAATGTGGCAAGTAGTTTGACCAGAAAAGCGCTACAGAAGCACAAGTCCATTTATCATTTACTTTATATCCATGTGAGTCCTTTAAGATCATAAAGGTCCTGATGATCCATGATTTTGATTGAAGTCGAGGCATTTTTTTTCCCACTCATACTCAACTAAAGTCCATTCTGGTGGTCTTAGCACAAAGGGGAATAAAACAAAGCAGCGTAGATGTATTAAATCACCTTCAAATTCAAATAAGATTTCCATTTTTCCAATAATTTTCTTTTTTTTGTGGCACATCTCAGCGAAAAAAACATGACATAAATATCCTGAACTGTTTCTGTCCACGAAGAGGTTGTTTTTGACTCTTTACGTAGCTATTTCCTGGTTATTGCTTTTTTACTGCCTGCTTATAATATTTATAATGAATATTTGTCCTGCTTTTTCCATCACATAAGGATATTTGCACATTACTTTTAAACATTTTTTTATTTCTTTATTTTATTCTCCATACCCACAATAGTTTGTTGCTCTACTCGTTTTATTTCATCCTTATTCCTCAAAATTCAGACTTTGCACAGACCTCTGTGTGAGGCACTTAATGTTATCTTCCAAACTAATTTGTTGTTTGTGACTGACATGAGCAACAATCACAAAAGTGAATCCAGAGATGGGATAGTTTTATTTCAATTCAATATTTCAATCATTTTGGGGTGACAACAAAAGGAAGGTGGTAACGAGAAATTAGTTTTTAGGGTAACGGTAATATTATTACTGAATTTTTTTTGGTAATTAGTCACACTACTTGTTATTGGAAAAAGTTATTTTATTACTCTAACACCTTACAGTTATTCTATTATTGCCCAACACTGCTTATAACGCACTAATAACTAATTTACAGACAGTTATTCACATTATGCACTGACAGTGAAACTTTTAAAAAAAAAGATACATATGCAGTGAAAACAAACAAGACGGAAGTAAGTTCTCCACCCAAAGCAGAAGTAATTCATCTACTCTCCGTGTCTCCTCTCTTCAGGCACTATCGGCTACAACCAGAGGAACCGCATCGACACTCTCATGTACCTGCTGGCGTACCCTCAGAGGCCCATGGTCAAAACGAAAACCATCGAACTGATCGACTTCGAGAAGCTGCCTGCTGGGCAGAACGCCACCGTGGCCGTGATGAGCTACAGCGGCTACGACATTGAGGACGCTCTGGTCCTCAACAAAGCCTCGCTTGACAGAGGTGAGAGCTGTTTATTGTTTACAGGATTTAGCATTTTTAATTGACATGTTTCATTACTTTAAAAAGGTATCTATCATAACATATTTGATCTTTGACCACCTGTTCAGGTAGCAGACACTTAGAAATCCTGATCTTTTCTCTCCAGGATTTGGGCGATGCCTTGTGTATAAAAACGCCAAGTGCACGCTGCGGCGTTACACCAACCAGACCTTTGACAAGGTGATGGGGCCCATGCTGGATGCTGTTACCCGAAAGCCCATCTGGAGGCACAGCATCCTGGATGCTGACGGGATCTGCTCCCCTGGTGAGTATCAGCCGGACTGGAGGAGACCCAGCATGCCACTGACTTGTTACTGTCTAACTCAGTGTTTCAGGTGTTTAAGGCCCCATGAAGTTGTAATTTTACTAAATGTGAAGTACTTGATGTTGAAAAATGTTTAAACATGTTGGGAAGATACATAATTGATCAATCAATCAGAGCGATATAGAAAAGAAGTGTTTGATAAGTGATAAGTAATAAGATTGTAGGTCCCAATAAGAGTCCATGTTTTACTGGAAAAGAAAGGAGCCTGAAGTCTCCATTTATTGTGATCTTTAAAATATCTTAGTTTAGCACTAATGGCATTAACAGATAACATTCGTCTTTCTTTAACACAGCTTCAGTTATTGTTGACATACACACACCATGACCCACCAAAGGACACTATCATGGCGTCATGAGTTAATCAGCATGCTTCTTTTTTTTTGCCTGTGCTTAATTTCAAATTTCAAATCCAGCCTGCAGCCCTTTGCTTCACGTTAAATACATTTTAAACAGTAAATTAAGTATTTCTTGTTATAAGAGATTAATCAACAAATTCAAATCAAATCACTTATAATACTGCATTTACTAACCAATAGAAGTCTTGGTCGACTAAAATTCTGTCTACTCTTCAACAGATCAATAAGTCAATAGCAAAAAATCCACAAGTGTTTCCTAGATTAACTAAATTAGCCACATTTCGTGTCCAAGTAAGTTTTTTTTCCCCTTTCTTTGCCAAAGGAGCATCACATATTTATGATGTTATAAACACCAGCGGTGTGACGAGGTGCTGGGTGCATGTTTTGTGTTTTTATGTGGGTGTAAAATGGGTAAAAAGCTGCCTTCACTGTCAGTTTTTACTCAGATGTCCAATCACAGTAAAGGGGGGGCGGTACAAATACCACAAACCAACCAACCATGACATCTCATATGCACAAGTGTTGAACAATAACAATAGAAGAGAAACTGGATCCACACAGAGCGGCGGGCCCGTCCTCTATCCCAACGTTCTTCGTCCTTCCCTTCATCCAGAGCAAGGGCCGGAGCAAATACTCAACCTAGTGCTGACATTTTTACTTTTGTGGTGATGCCACCAACCAGATGCCATATCATATCGTCCATGATAAAACCAGCATAATTTCCAATAGAATAAGAAATGTTCATACTGTAATAATGGCAATATTCCATCTTAGTGACATATTGATGTCGTACAGTTGTGGCTGAGAGAGAATTTGCTGCCAGTTACTGTTGTTGTTTTAAAACTAAAGAAATTAGAGAACATTTTTGTTTAGTTTGAAGTGAGTATTTGACAACAAACTGTTATTTTTATGCTGACACGTAAAACGATAACACTTATTTTTTTGCAAATGTATGTTCTTAAAAGTAATACTTAAATATTTTTTTTATATTTTTCAAATTTTTTTCATATAATTAAGTATATCATTATTGCAAAATACCCTGAAATATTGTGATATTATTTTAGGGTTATAAAGCCCACCCCTACCAGATGCAACCAAAGCATCTGCTGAAAAAGCGCTGCACCTCCGAAGCCCTCCAGCTCTTCCATTTGGGCATTTTTCGAAAACAGCATATCGACCAATCAACCAGACGATCCTAACTTTTACATGTAATGTACTGATAGCTGCACGTTTTGGTGTTGGATTTAAACAAACCAATTCAGCTTTTTTTTTGCACTGATTGTTTTTATTCATTTTCGACACAACTTGCAGGTATACATCAATCAATAACTACTGTCAATATGCCATAACACATAAATATCAATAATAACAAATGAAATACATATTTGACATTCCCTTAACAAATGAAATAAATAAATAAATAAATGTATGCATCATATGATACAGCCCTGCTATCATAACAGAGACAGTAACATATACAGAGAAGTAACAAAAAAGAAAATCCACCTTTGCTTTTCATTTAAACTTGATCCAGATTTTACACACTGACTGTTTCCTGTTGAGAAAGTAGCATATTTCTGTATGAAAAATGAGAGTCATGTCATATAAGAGCATGTAACAGCCTCTTAACCATGTGTGATGTATCTTGTGTGTAAAACAGGTGAGAAAGTGGAGAACAAACAGGTGTTGGTGAACAAGTCCATGCCAACTGTCACCCAGACACCACTGGAGGGCAGTACCCAGCTAGGCCAGCCCCAGTACAGAGACGTGCCCATCAGGTGAGTGCACTTCGCTCCCAACACCACACCCACTCACCCACCTTTTATGTTAAAAAAAAATGCAGCTCAACATTTTGATACCTCACAATTTTGTCATTCTCTTTCTGCAGCTATAAGGGCTCAACAGACTCGTACATCGAGAAGGTCATGATCTCATCCAACGCTGAAGATGCTTTCCTCATCAAGATCCTCCTGAGGCAGACCAGGAGACCAGAAATCGGAGACAAATTCAGCAGCCGGCACGGACAGAAAGGTGCACTCTCACACTGGTTTGGCTCTGAAAAAGAGCAGCATGTTGAGCTCAAACATAAATGTGCACAGTAATGCATTAATAGTCATGACCTGCAGCCCCAAATTTGAACCTGTCATGAAAGACTGTAAATGACTGGGGGTAAAAAGAAAAACTTTGGTCGTCTCTGTGCCGGAGCATTTGTTGAGTCAAGTCCCAGTAGCTGTTGCTCTGTCACTGCCCCCCTGTCCTCATCTTTCAAGAGCTCTTTTCAATTAATTGGCTCTTTGTCCTGTGCCAGACTATGCAAATTTATTACACCCCAGCAGTATTCTGCTGCTACTGGAGAAAAAGTGTTTACAACCTCCTTTGTTTTGCAGCACCTCCCCTATAGAGGGCCTGTATGATGTTTTAATCAAAAAGCTAACTGGCGCCATGCATAATTTACTCTCCTCATTACCGCGGTGGCCACTGGGCGGTCAGCTCAGGATGGGACAATGTCTTCTGTCTCGGATAGTGACGAAGAGAGAGGGGTCGCCGGGGGGTTAGCTGGAGGAGATCTGGATGGAGAGTCCCAGATGTGCGGCTGATGTATGACCAGTTTTTTTTTTTAATCAGAGCTCTCTGCGGCCGCTATGCGGTGTTCACAGCTACATAAGAATCAAGAAATGCTTGTGAAAGTTAGTGGAGGTTGTTTTGTTTGTAGAATTAATCAAATTTTTTACAAATATTTCATAATGAATCCTAAATCATGGTTTTATTATTTTATTAGAATTTGCCCACAGCAGTAGATCTCCCAGCTACTCATGAGCAGTCTCATAAGTCCTGGTCAGCAGAGCAGAATAAGTTAATTATTTACCGGTCACACACACACACACACACACACACACACACACACACACAGCTGTGGAGGTGGGGGAGGAGGTGGAGGGGTTGTCAGTAGTAGGGGCCCATTGTGCGAGCCGCCAGCGTGGGGCTGTATGAGCTGTGATGGAGGGCTCTGGACCCTTGCTGTTGTCTTGCCTTTCTCTGCTGATTTCATGCCTCTTTTATCATTCACTTTCACACAAAACAAACAACACCGAGGATGTCTGCTATGGGAACTAGTGTCCTTCTCCCTGAATCTTTCTAATCACCTTCTCCTCCATTTTCCACTCTCTTTCCTCCTCCTCTTTTATCCTACGTTTACCCTTATATTCAAACTTTGTTTTTCTTAACCGCCTTTTCTTTCTTATTTTCCCCTTTTACCTTTTCTTCTGGCTCTGCCGTCCTCGCCTTTTCTCTTTTCTTTTCACCTTCTTCCTGCTCTTGGATGACTTTCCAGCAAATCGCTGTACTTGTTCCCAGTCAACATCCTGTTACTACATCCTGCATGGCATCAACAGTGTGCTGTGTCGCTGACTGGTCGGCTAATAGCGAATTTTTCCCACGTGCACGGATTCAATTTCTCCTCTCCAGTTGATCCCCTCCACTTCCTCTGAGTTAAACTGAAAGTCATGGATGTGTAATCCCAGTCTCCCTGTCAAGCTAAGCACCTTTCTCCACTTCCTGCTCTCCTTCTCTTCTCTCTTCTTTCTCTTTTTTTTCATTTGCAAATGGGCCTACAATCTGTTTACCCTGGCCAGGGAAGAGTGCTTCGGCCCCTCAGCAAACATTTGCACTCACACTTAAACTCCTGGCTACCAGGGTGCTTGTCCCCCACATCATGTGAATCCAAAGAGGATCCTGTCTGTCCACACAAGTATGGAAATGTCATGCTCCGCCACAGGTCCACACCAAACCTCAATGCAGCAGCACACACAACAAAAAGTTTTACTACAAGTTTGCACATTTTCTGTGTGGTCCGTTAGGTGAGTGGGCTTTAGAAGAAGACTTCCTCTGCAAAATGATCATTTCTATAACAGCTCGTGTCTTGTTGAATTTGTGTAGTAAACTTCAGCTGTGTTTGAAACCGTTCCCTATCACAGAAAAAGAGCACTATGTAGTGTGTTCGCCGTTTTGTAGTAGTGTTCGAATTCTCAACGGTTAATTTCATCCACAATATAGTGCACTGTGAATAACCCACAATGCAGAGAAAATTTACCACAGTGCAACTACAGAAAAACTGTGTCAAAACGTCTGTTTACAAACACTCAAGCGACAAGTGCAGTATAATCCGAGTATAGTATATTCAGTTGTATGCTCAGTACTTCCCAAACATGGTACAAAACTAAAATAAAACACTTCTGCCTCCAAGTATTGTGCTCAGAGTGTGTCCAGGCGAGCTACTCGGCCATGTATTATATTGTTCGTACTGGCGTGTTTTAAATCGTAATGTTTTTGTAAAAATGTAGGTATTTGTGAAGTAATGAGCGTACGACTGGATAAATGAGACTTATATAATTATAGTTTGTAGAGTTTGTAAGCAAAGTTTTGTTATAGTTTTGCTGTTAAAACCAGACCCTGTTTTATTCAAAACATAAAGAAAGTTTGCCACTTTTGGATTCTCTGTTCACCGTGAAGGCATTAGTGAAAAGCAACGTTTTCCTCACATATTTAAGGTAACACGCACTGAGTGATTGATATTTGTTAATTTTGCAAGTGAAGTATTCCTTTAATATTGATTATTTATTGATTATATTAACAAGTCCTTAGAGTCCACATTGCTGTTTTGTCCAACCAACTGTCCAAAGTTATTAGAGTTACAGTGATTATAAAAGTGAGAAGCATCTGATCCTCACATATAAGAAGCTGAAACCAACCAACAGGTATAATTACATTATTATTACTTTTAATTCTTGCAACATTTATTGAAGATGAATCACTTAAAACAGCCTGTTGAGCTGCATCTGCATTTTCTGTGCTGTCATAATGCTATAGATGTGTTCATTAACTTCACTTTGTTTTTCCCCCTGTGTGTGTGTGTGTGTGTGTGTGTGTGTGTGTGTGTGTGTCAGGTGTTTGTGGTCTCATCGTTCCTCAGGAGGACATGCCGTTCTGTGACACTGGCATCTGTCCTGATATAATCATGAACCCTCACGGATATCCCTCCAGAATGACGGTACGACTCCTCACATCTGTGGAAGAAAACTAACATTTTTATTACAAATGAATCTGCAGAGTATTTTCTCAAACGTTGTTTCATTTTTTTGTCAATAAAATGTCAGAAAACAATGTAGAACGCCCACGACAATTTCAACAGAGGTGATGTATTCAAATTAGGGCCACAACTAATGGAGGAGACTAAAATGATTAATCACTTATTACATAAAAGCAGCAGATTATTTTTGTTCAATTGAAATTATTTGAGTAATCATTTTAGCTTTAATATTCTGCATTATATTTGTCAGATAGGTCAAATCAACCTTTGTTTTGGTGAAAATCTGGTAATTTGACACCTCATCTAAAACCTACAGACAGTTATTATGAATGATTTCGGTCTGAATCACCTCCATCTCTGTTTTGACCGTCGCACTTGTTAAGTTTTTTTTGTCGGCTCTTGTGAGACAAAACGCTCATTATCCGCACTCCTCTCCTCTGTGGGTTATCATTGGCTTCCAGAGCACACGTCCATTGACGCCGCTAAGCAGCAATCTTACTGTTCACAAACAGATATTTGTTGCTGCGGAGACGGCTGCCAGCGAAGCGGCTGCTTGTAGCAGCGTGTGGAAGTTTTATCAAACATGCACAGTACATCTGAACTGTAGGGTGGTGCTGAATGTGAATGACATGAAACTTGGCCCTGTCTCTGCCTGCTTTTTGTCCCTTACACTGTAAAAACTTGAATGATCTTTACTGCTGAAGTTGTCAGTGCCAGTGTGTTTGCACGCTGCGGTTGTCATGGAGAATGCTCAGAAATGTTTGGCTCGGGAGGATGTTTCTTTGGCCTGAGAGTGAAATGAGAGTAGGTGTTTCCTTTTATGTGATGGGGTCAGGGGTCCTCTGGGTGCGACCTTAGAGGAATTGTTGAAATCAGTCATCCTTAGACTGCCGGTCCCACCACGAGGGGTACATGTGTCATCTAATCTCACCCACAATATCAAGCTTTGGTGCCAGGAGAGTGTAAAAAAAACAAAAGATTTATCTTAGGAGCAAAGCCACTGTTACATTTCTGGACTGTGTTTGTTTCTGTCAGGTGGGAAAGCTGATTGAACTGCTGGCAGGGAAGGCGGGAGTCCTGGATGGACGGTTTCACTACGGTACGGCCTTTGGAGGCAGCAAGGTGAAGGATGTGTGTGAGGATCTTATCCGCTATGGATATAACTACCAGGGCAAAGACTACGTGACCTCAGGAATCACGGGGTAATAAAGAGCTCATGTCACATCCCATTAAACACAACTCACACACACACGTCACACTACGTGTTGTTTCACTTATGTTTTCAGTGTGCTTTTCTTCCTTTACATTAAGAGTTTGTGAACACATTAAACTAGCTTGTCATAGAAAATCATCATATCCATCATATTGAACCTTTTTGAAGGTTCCCAAGGTCATGGAAAACCTGGAAAAGTCATGGAACGAGCAAAGATCATTGAAAGTTTTGGTAAAATCAGAAATCTGTATTAAATTAAATTACATTAATGTAACATAATGCTGAAATTATTTTCTGTAGGTGACAATGTAACATAGCTCTAATATGCGCTGATGTGTGACAGTGTTTTGGTTATTTTATGTTTTTTGTTTATTTGTTCATCGTTTACGTTTCTTCATTTCCTCTCTACCTTCATGTATGCCCACCAGGCATGTCAGATAATTTTTTTTAAGCACTTTTGGGTTTGGTGGAGGGACATACAACTTTACATGGCTGTATTTAGTATTTATTTTACAGCCAAATTCGTTTTAAAACATGCAGAAAACAGTTTTACTCACAAATGTTCATTTTACAGACATCAAATGTTATTTAAGTTAAGGTGTTTTTACTTGATAAATTACTGATATTTATGTTTTTTTGGTGTTTTCCTAATAAAGACATCCTGTAATGTGGTGCTGACTTAATCTGTGTGGATACATTAGTTTGATATCTGTATATTTTCTTCAGGGAACCTCTGGAGGCTTATATCTACTTTGGACCAGTATATTACCAAAAACTGAAGCACATGGTCCTCGACAAAATGCACGCTAGAGCTCGAGGCCCCCGAGCTGTTCTCACCAGGTAAAAACAACACTCCTGCTGTAATTGTACAGAAATAACAAAAAGAAAACTGTTGCTCTTTTAAATCAACATCTTTATTACTCCAGTAATATTGTTATGCGTCTGTCCCGTTATCAGGCAGCCTACGGAGGGCCGCTCCAGAGATGGAGGTCTGCGTCTGGGCGAGATGGAACGTGACTGTCTGATCGGCTACGGAGCGAGCATGTTGCTGCTGGAGCGCCTCATGATCTCCAGTGACGCCTTTGAGGTGGACGTGTGCGGGCAGTGTGGCCTGCTGGGATACTCCGGCTGGTAAGTTGAACACCTTGTCGGTGTCAACAATGTACAGACTCTGCATGAGCACAGACAGTGACTTTTAGAAAGTTACTGTATGTGCTCATGCACTCAGAGTATTTGTAGAGGCATTATATGGCACACGTGGAATAGATGTTGTAATTCACTCACATGATCCAGTACATTAAAGGTGTACTACTACTACTAGGAATTGTTGGTAACTGTCAGTTTCAGGTTACTTTATTCGATTTGAAGTATCCGTTTACAGTTTTACAAAAGGGGAAACTGGAAGACCGACAGGACACAATGAGCCACTTTGTACATTAATAACAAAAGATAATTAATATGCAGTAGCGAACAATAACACAAATAATTATGCACTGTTTCTATGAAAGAGCTCAATGGCTAAAAATAATGTTAACCACAATATAACAAGTTTGTTTTGATCTCACTTCCTTTTGACTTAGGCGTTTGTTTGCTTTCTTCACTCCTGTTTCTCTTCTCGTGCGCTGATTTGAACTATCAGAGTGATTTCATTCACCGACAAGCTCTATTGATGAACGGCTAACCACCGGCTTGGTGTGTCAGGGCCCTTAAGTAACAGCTGAGATGTTGGTTACTAAATATCAAAAATGATATCACAGGATGCACTACAGACTGAATCAGTAAATGCCTGGCATGATTGTTACAAGTGACTTTCAAAGTCCTCTGATCGGATGGAAGGACAGTCATTATTCCTCTGGTTTGTCTCCGGTCTGATTGTCTGTTTCTGTCTTTCAGGTGTCACTACTGTAAGTCTTCCTGCCACGTTTCCTCCCTGCGTATCCCGTACGCCTGCAAGCTGCTGTTCCAGGAGCTGCAGTCCATGAACATCATCCCTCGACTCAAACTGTCACGCTACAACGAGTGACCAGGACAGGGACAGAGACAGTCTATGTGAGTGAAAGAGTTAAGAGTTAGAGATATAATTTACAGTCTGATCTGCAAAAGACATCAGAGCCGTGAAGGAGAAAGAAACAGGCTACAGCTTTAAAAACAAAAAATGAACTTTCTCATTTCTGTTGATACTTTCTCACCATCATGTTTTTGTATGTGTACATAATAAACACAAAAACAACATCTCTTTATCCACTGCTGTCTGGAAATATTTGGTTATTTTATCTTAGCATGTCTTGTTTAATTACAAATATTAAAAGAGGAACTTTGTAAAAATGCATTCAAATTTAAATACAACTTTTGATCAAGTATTAATAATAACATGAGGAAAAAATAGCAGTAGTCCACGAAAAGTGTACATTCTTTTGTTTCTTAAAAGGCAAAAACAATGTTTTTGGGTGTTTTAGTGCTGCAAATCATGGGTGTTATTCTTTTTAATTTTGCTGAAAGATTTTCAAAGCAAAACAAGTATTTTAGATGGTTAAATTTGTTTTCTTATTGGCTGCTTTACAGCACTTTATTAACACGTTATTTTGTTAAAAATTCCAGAAAACAAACAAAAAGCAAACATGGCCATCCTGAATACATTAATAATGTTTTGAATTAATATAATTCTTCTGGTGTCGGTCGTATTGTATTACATGTGTGAATGTGTAGAAGATCGGTGCTAAAACAGGAGCAACTATATCGACAACAAAATAAAAAAACAAATAGTTTGGAACATTTATCATCAACAAATAAAATAAAAATGGTCTTGAATTCGGCTTTTTGAGAGATCAGAAAGAGATGCTAAGTGCACAGATGCACAACTCAGGGTGTGATTATATTAGTTAAATGTCAATTTAGGATTCCAAAATTGTAAAGTTGTTGCTAATTCTGTTTAATTTAGTGGTACACAACACAACACAACACAACACAACACAACACAACACAACACAACACAACACAACACAACACAACACAACACAACACAACACAACACAACACAACACAACACAACACAACACAACACAACACAACACAACACAACACAACACAACACAACACAACACAACACAACACAACACAACACAACACAACACAACACAACAGGGGTTGTTCCTACAACTAATTTTCCTGATGTGTTGGAAAATTGAGAGTTAGCTAGTTGACTAATCTAAAAGTTAAAAAGAAAAAAACAATCGGGGAAAAAAAATAGCACAATTTAATCTATAAAACAAAACACTGTTCAAAAAATTGTGCACATAAGAGCAATTTGACATTTTTAGATAACCAAATCGAATTTTAAATGCTGCTAAAATGTGTGGCACTTTGCACCGCACATTATGAACATTGCCAACGAAACATCACAAAAACTCACTGAAGAGAAGTTCAAAAAATATTTATTGAAACCAAAAGAGAATAAATCTGTAGGAAACATGCCGGATTATAACAACCCCAATTTCACAGGATGAACACAATCACATAAAATTATAATACTTTTAATATTAAGTTTAACCTACTAGTATTTCTAATGCCAACTAGCGACGTTCAGTGGACCAGTTGACTTATCGCACACGTCCCTAAACGTCACCAAGATGTGACTCACCTGAAAATCCACGAGCAATAATGCAGAACTATTAGATCAAATTAACCTCAAAATTCAAGTAAAATGTTTCCACATATTTGCCGACTGATGAATTAGAAATTAAGTGGTTGCTAATAAAACCATCAAAAGTAGTTTTGTGTTTTTGTTGTTTATATTTACATCCTGAGATAATTTAAGTTTCACAATAGACGGTGGAGATTGACTGTCATATAAAGATCACGTAATAAGCCGACAGCTCAGCGGGGACATATAAAAACACACAGAGCGACACCCCTCATTAACGTCAATGGAAAGAGAGGGTCCCTTTGAGTCATATGGTTTCCTCCTTTAAACCGAATCCTTAATACCACCAACATGTCGTATGTAGCGTGTCAGTACCCCCCACACACACAACTCAACTGGGGCCTTTTCACCGAACAAAAGCAGTACACATCCGTTTGTGCAGGCAGAGTGTGTAAGAATGGGAAGGGTGGAAGAGGCTCTTTTGGTGGCTGCACCTGTCCTTTTTTATGAGACTCTAATAAGCAGATAACAGGATGAAAAAAAAGGACGTCGTCCACTGAAGGAGACGCAGACTCCACCTTTTCCTTATTTGGCTAAAATTAATTAGATCCTCGTTTGAAGTCACAGCTTTGCTCCAGCCACCATTTAGACCTTTGAATATTGTGTCATTAGGGTTTTTTAAGGTGTATTTATTGTTTAATTTTTTCTCAAGCACTAATATTTGCAGCAAAGTTAAAATGTTAAGTTGATGCTGTTTTGTTTTTGACCTGTTATTTACTGCAGCAGCTTCTTTCTAACCACGTGAGTCTAAATGGATGCGCAGACCCGTTAAACGCTGTGCACAGTGTCCCGTGTGATGTTGCTGCCACCATGTCCCACACATGCTCCCAGGTGCCTGCACAGTGTTTGTATGTGTGTGTGTCTGTGTGTGTGTGTGTGTCAGTGAGTAGCAGGCAGCAGTGGTGCCCACGCCTGCGCACTGGTAGAGAAAGTCCTCCTTTGCTATCCATGGTGTGGTGAGTAATTCAGCCATAATCCGCCTTTCTCCTCTCCCCTCTTCTTTCCCCTCTCCTCTCCCCCTCTCCTGTGGTTCCATTCATATTCTAATCACAGCTTTCCCTTCTCCAGCTCTCAGGCACTCCATCAGAGCCCTCCCAGCCTCGGGCTTTGCACTTTTACTTCCCCCCCTTTGTGACCGTTCCCTCTTCTCAGAGGCTCACCAAAAATAAGGTTGCCACAGAGAAAGAGTGAGCGAAAAACAGGTGAGAAATCCACCATAAAACCACACTGATGCTATTTTTTAGCATGTTTGAATGAGCGTCTGATGTGGAATCTGGGAAAAAGTTACCGCAAAGATGGGTTAACGGTGAATTGAGGTAGCAACAAGTGTCTGTTGGGATGTGAAATGGGAGTTAAAACGAGAAGGAAAGGCAGGAGCGGCGGTTGTGTAGGGATGTATGTTTATATGGAGCTCTGGGGTGTATAAAAACGTATTAAATGCCATAATGGAAGACGGGGAGGCCACAGTGTTAGGACTGCGTAGATCTAAGCCTCTTTTTTTTTCGTTGGGAGGGAGCTTTTCTTATTCAAAACAGCCCCACAAAAGACTTCCAGTGAGCCTTGCCACATCCCCATCTGACTTGGGGCCATTCATCAGCCTTCCAAGCCTATCAATGACATGTCCCCATCAGGGCTCCTATAAAATCAGCCCCTTTCCCATGAAACATCAGCAAACATTTTGACGGGTCTGGCTTTCCCCCCGCTGGATTTCTGGAGTCTCTACCCCCCTTTCCTCCCTTATTCCCACCTCCCCCCTTCTCCTCCGCCAACACCACCCCTCTCTGGGCGAACCTCAGATCCTCAACATCTCCTGTGACGGGCAGTGGTCACGGAAACACAGAGCGAGACAAGGGGAGAGCCGCCGAGGTGGGGGAAACGTGCACTAAGCCATTTTCTTGGAGGAGCCAGTGTCGTTGATGGGAAGAGGATGCATTGCGGGCTGCTGGAGGAGCCTGATATGGATTCCACAGGTCAGTCCAGTTAATCTCTGCTCACTTTGATTTGTCGGGATGTTGTTGAGAAAAAACTGCTCCTGTTCAGAAACGTTGTGTGAGCTGCTTCTGCTGCTCCTCTGGAAGTCCCAAACTTTCTCATCAGAGGAAGTCTCTAAATTCTCAGCTGTTGATTTTTCACCTTTTTTTTTAATCACTTATTTAATTTTTTAATATCTGAAGTTATTTGTTAACGAGTGTTTTGGTCACACGCATTTATGAGATGTGCTGTTATGTTATAGGAGTGTCACAGAAAGCAGGGAAAAAACCTTAAATTTCTCAGTATGGGCTTGGTCGGGTTGCTTCTTGCTGCTTTTAGTTAAACCAAATTTAATAAAAATCTCTGTACAACATTAAGAGTGAAAGAATTAAAACAGCAAGTGCACATCATATTGGACTTTAAAGAATATGCACCTGCTCTTTTTATCATATTTTTCTGTTTTTTTTAGTCTAAAATGAGACTGACAATTTATGAGTAAAATATTTTTGCATCTTATCTAATAAACTGACTGCATTATTTGGTTTTCATTAATGATTAATGTCCAATCTGACAAGAAGATTGATTTATTTTTTTTTTTAATCTTTGACTCATTTTTTTAACATAGTGAGGGTGATTAACAGAGTTAAAAATTTGGTGAAAGAATTTTAAAATCACTGAAGGAAAATCACATTTGTGCTGCTGCAGTGCAGAGTTGTTTAGCCCTGAATGTGTGTGAATAAATGAGTGAACATCCGTTTCACTTGTTGATCAAATTTAATCCAATTATTTAGATCCCCAACTTATCTGTTGCTGTGGCAAATGAAGCTTGAGATCTGAGCCTCTGTGGGGATTTAGCTCCACTTCAGTGGCTTCACTTTTTCATTTCCAGGTTTTAGTTTGTTTTGTTTTATTTCTTTCGGTGGACGTAAGCAAACACTGTCGGTAAAAGATGAGACACGTCAGAAGGCCGCCAGTGACAGTGGTGGTGTTTTATTCAGTTAAAATGCAAATGCACGGCAGTGGGTTTTTTTGTGTGTTTTTTTTTATCTGCAACAGGCATTTTAATTGGCATTTAGAGTAAAATTAATCAGTGATATTAAAGGTGATGATAATTGTGATAAATAATAGTGAAGACCATTTAAGATTTAACTACTAATGAAAATATTTCCCTTGCACAGAGAGATAAAAAAACTTCTTCCATGTCAATTCAAACTTTCTGCAAAGTCTGATCTTTTCTATCAGCACATGCTGAACATCGAGGTGTATATTTCTTTTCGAGCGTAAACTTTGAAAACGTTTGAATATCTGTGACCTCCTCTGAATCCCCCCTCGGGCTGCACCAACAGCTCGTCCTGCCAGCAGTCTGTCCTATCAACAGCTGCTGTGGTGACTGTTGTCAGTTCACATGCTAGAAAAAAAAAGATTAACACAATATAAAGAAATTTTATTTTTATGTTTTTATTTTGTTAAAGTAGCAAGTACTTTTACCTTGGTACTGTGTGTACTGTGTAAACCTTTGGAGTAGTTTTGACTGCTCGTTTCCATTTTAGGTCAGATTAGATGCTTTTCTCTGTCATATATGATCATAAACTTCGTATCTTTAGCTGTTGGTCCCTTAAATCAAAACATCTGAATTTATCTGTTGAGCTGTTGGAAATGATCTCAGATAATTTTCACTATTTTCTGACATTTTTTTTAGACTGGATTCAGTTAGATTAGATAAAATACTTTAAGTTAAGATAAATTAAGATTTAACTGGAGAAAGCTTTCGATGAGCTTTAAATGTTTTGAAGAATCTTTAAAATTTATTCAAGAATAAGTTTAAGTTTTTGTTCTCCAGGGTTGATGAAAAATATTATACTTTTTTATTCCATTGCTCTGTTAAGTCATACAAGTGGCTACTAAAGAAAATGTAATTTATCATAAAACAAAAATAAAGCTCAGAAAAGTCTTTGTTGCACTCAGATGATGTGCTAAACCCTTCTTAAAAACACATCTATCAAATACTGAATGTCCTAGATGAAACAAACACATTTTAAATGGATTTCCACTTTATGTATGAGGCTGTTTCTACATGAAAGCTTTGGTGTTTTGCTGCTGCTCGGCCACAGAAAGCACACCAGTTGAGCTATTTCTAAGTAGAAATTAAAACAGGACAATGGCCTCTATTCCAGCACACTGCTTCAGTAATGTGCACAGGCTCTTTTAAGCGAGTGTGTACGCTCGTAGTCTCCTGGGAACAATGCTGGATTCCTGCCGTCCTGGTGAAAACATCTCAAATAGAGCCATGGCTGCACCGCTGCCCATACAATCGATTGTTGTCAGCTCGCCTTGTCACATTAGTGACATTTAAAGTGTCCTGTATAGGCAGTGATTTGCACTGTTTATGTAAATACAGCTTTGGCTCTATTCTGCTGCAGGAAATTAAATGAATTCACTTCAGAAAGTGAGTTTTTAAATTAACAGTGTACAAAGAAATAAAAAAAAAACTGATGTTTTAGCCAAATGACAATTTAAAGGTTCACAGTTACATCATAAAAAAAATCTTTCACCTCTGTCTAAATATAAACTTGTTTTTCTGTGTTTTACTAAGAGCTAAGATAACAGTTTGTCCACCTTTGTGATCTGTGGTGTATCTTTTTTAAATTCTTTTTATTTATTTATTTATTTTTTTAAGAGAGTTGGATTGAAAGATGCCTCAACGAGAGTGAGAGTAAGCGATACTCCAGTCACACGTCTCTGGGGAACATGTCCAACGATGAACGTAAGCAAGACAAACACTGTTGCACTGCTGACACCACTGTTGTTAAACCGTATTTATAGTTCATGGTTAATGTTTACTGACATTTTACCACATGGCACTTTTTAATGAGTTTATGTTTTGCACATAATCGTGTTAGTTATATAAACTGTCATTGGTTCCATTTTTGTGATGTTTAATTTACCCAAATAACTTAATTTTGCCCTAAAACGCAGAATTTGTTGTGTGTTACAGATGAAGAAAAAGAAAACAACAGAGCCTCTAAACCACATTCGACACCAGCTACTCTGGAATGGTAAGTTATTTTAATAAAAATAAATGTGTACATTATTTGCTTCAGTCGTGCAGAAAAAAATAATTGGGAAAGGTGAAAAATGAAAACAAAAAAACGTACATATTTTTATGTCAAACAGCAGTAATCAAATATTTTGAATTAATACAAAAATAATGTAGGTGAAAGGGTTTTTTAATAAAATATTACTTCACCTTAAGGTTCCACTTGCCATGAAGAGCAATAAACATTATACTGCATTTTAATCTGGGATTTTCTTTGTCACGTCAGCATTCAAATTGCATTAGTTTCCAAGACACACAGAGATGACACCGTGAACACCATTTGCTTTACACACTGGCTTCCTCTCAGGCCTTATGTTGGTAAAGGTAATAGTGAGCCAGAAACCCAGATGTACGTGATGTCTTGCTTTTGAAATATTGGTTTTATTCCCTTTGTTTGAAAAAAAATCTAATTTTAAGTAACAACAGTAATTACACTGTAGAAATCTCAATTGTGTGGTTTTTTTTACCTTGAACTTTCACCTGATCCTGGCAATCTGTTCAGATTTCATGTTTTTTTTTTGTCCTCACGGAGGAAGTTCGATTTGAACGCTGCACTGTTGTTCAACATATAGAGTCTAAAAAAAAGGAAAAGCCTCGACATGTAACACATCTGTCACATCCGTATAGCACACAAACTGCACATGCCTGTAGTTTTTATGAACCTGCCTGTTGCACAGCCCGTGACCAATGACACCATTTACTTAATAGCTTTACAAAAGCACATAAATGAATATTTATACTGATTTAAGCTGCACAGTGGGGGGGCTGAAACCCAGTGCGAGGAACATGAGTTGGGTCAATCTACCTACATAAATGACATAAATGATATAATAATTGGCCTCTGTAATAATTTCACTGTGCTTTTTTGCTTGCGGGCACTGTATAATGAAATTTGCTGCAAATTTGGATTTTAACAAACATTTTAGCAGGATTTTGTAGGAAAATTTAACAATACTTCTGTGTTTGCAACCATGATGATGAGTTCATTGTTAAACCAGAGAGAACACAATAGGTCACACAACTGTATGACCACAATTTGCATTTGATATTCAGAAAAGTACCAAAAATTAGGTTTATATATTTAAACCAGAACAATAAAGAATAACTATTTGTGAATTAACCAGTATTGAAAATTGAGTCTAAATAGAGCTGAATGGCTGTTATCCCACTGAAAGCATTAATAATGAGTATAATCCTTTGTGACTGTAATTCAGTTCACAGCAGTCTGTGTAAACAGAAGTCAGGTCACAGAGATCATCTCTCAGTGTTTATTAACATCAATACAGCGATAGCTCATAAAACACAAGGACCAGGCTGTTATAGGACCCAAACATGTATATTTCATAAGAATAAAGTTCAATAGAAAAGGCATTTATTCACAAATGAGTAATAAGGGCACTTGGTGTAATGAACTGGTAGATCCAGATTTTTTATGTTTCCACGGTTGCGTCTCATGTTAAAGCTCTGTTGAATGACTGAATGCAGCATTGGATAATTTCAAAGGAGAACTGTCTTCGTTTGTGGACTTAGGTCTGTTATACTCCCTCTTGTTTTGTTTGATAGGACGTTTTCTGTGCTCTTTGTTTAAAAAAGAGGGGGCAGTGGACATGTCGTATGATTGTTCTGTGTCATAACTTCTGTTTTGTTTTATCATTCTGTCAAAAACAACAACAAAAGAAAAAGGGACGGGGAAATAAGGCCACAAAAGCTTAAAAAGGCTTAGAAAGTATTTTTTATCAACATTATAAGTGAAGCAGTGGATACACGTTAGATTAATCAGATAAACAACTGAATGAACTCAGAAAGGATTCTAACGCATAAACAGACATGTTTTAGAAATATAAATGTAAGTAATGATGCAGATTATGCTGTGAAATTTGTTAACACTGACCCCAAATTACCTCTTCGTAATCACCTTGTCACTCATATAAACTCAAGTTTCCTCTGTTAAATGTTCAAGGGCTAATTATTGTTACAAAATGGATACAAAATACAACTAAGGGGAGCATTGCTCCTCCATCTATGGAAATACTATGTTTATTATTTCATTAATAAAGTGAAGTAATAATAATGTTTGGAACAAGTCCAAAATATTTGGAAAAATAGTTAATATGCTCACTTTTAAACTTGGCTGCCACTTTATAGTTATTAATAAATATTGAGACCTTTAAGCACTATTTTTTAGGGATAGTTTATTTCTGAGTTTGTTATCTGGTGTTTCAATTAAAAAAACGCATCAGAAATCACTGGTAATGATGCATGTGAAACTCAAGGCTCAGATTTGGGTCTGTTCTTAATTTGTTTGACTATTTGTTGTTAATTGTAAGTTATACACAAACAATGTGATTAACAATATGAGCATTTTTTTTTTACTTTTTCCAACTAGCTAAAAAACATGTCAGCATATTGTATTGGCAAACTGCAAAACACAATCAGGTGTTTTATTTACAGAAAAGAGGCTTTAAAGCTGCATTGAGTATTTGTTTTGTTCGCAAAAATACTCCAAAATAGCCCTAAATCATCCCAACACTGACATATCAATGGATTATCAAGTTACAAAGTGTAAGAACAAATAATAAAAAGCACATAAAATCCAAACCTTGAAAGATAAAGCCCAATATGATAAGAATTTAAGGCAATTATGACAAAATACAAAGTTTTTGAATATATATTATTTTAGAAAGGCATTACATATTAAGGACACACTGATGGTACTACAATTTATCAGGACATACATTTTTGTATCATCTGCTAAGCAAAGAAAATCAGTATTATGTCTACTCATGACTTGCCCCAGGGGAAGCATGCACATGGCAAATAAAAGGGGACCAAGAATAGACCCCTGGGGGACACCACAACAGAGATAAGCATGAGAGGAGGGGCCTTTATAAGCAGAGAGGGACAGAGAGATGAACCAATCCAGAGCCTCTTTACCGATGCCAACATAGTCTTTCAGATGGCTGATTATGTTTAATGTTTTAGCAAAGAGTTGACTACACACAAATGCAGAAAACACAGCAAAATTCAATTTAATTACACAGAAAACTACAGAAAGCTGTGTTTTGCTTCAGTACCAGCAAGCAACGCTTTCTCATTACAGGGAGTATTTTGATTCAGTTTTAGCATCAAATATATTGCTTAATGCAGATTTAAATAGATAACGAGTCTAAGTATTTTAATGCAACATGTTGTATGATGTACATCAGAAGCCATTTATTGAGACTCTAAAGTTATAAATCAGCACAAGGTTTTTTTTTCCACATAAAAATTACTTTAACCAAGTAGACAGTCATGCAAGACTACATTAAAGCCAACACAACCTTTTATAGTGTGGGAACTGAAAAAAAAGAAAAATCTAAACATAAATAAAATCATTCATCATACAAGTGTAATTCAATACCACCACTTGTGTTGGGGAACTTAGTTAACAAATGCAGGTATTTTTTTTATTTTTTTCAAACATTAAAGATTTTGTACTGACTGGGAGCAGTTGTTGATGTCTGTGTAATAAACTGTGATATCAGTTATATCTGTATTGTAAAGTTGTGTCCTACAGTAGACCTGCTAATTGATTGAAACATCCAATACAATCAAATTGTTTTATTTCAGACATTTATACATTCTGCTGTTATAAATGTTATCTGGCTTCCAAAACAATAGCACAATAAATTCCTGCCCTTTTTTTCTTTTAACCTTTTTTTTTTTTTTTTTACCAGAAATGCCACAACCATAAGTAGCATGTATAAAGTTGTGATTTTCTCCTTCAAATTAACAACATTCCAACTTCCATATTTGTTATAGTGTTTTTTTTGTAAACTGATAATTCCCATTATCATTCACAGGCTAGAAGAGAACTATGAAATAGCTGAAGGTGTGTGTATCCCCCGAAGTGCCCTTTACATGCATTACCTAGACTTCAGTGAAAAGCACGACACACAGCCTGTGAATGCGGCCAGCTTTGGAAAGGTAAGATTCAAACATCAGTGAGATAAAGGTTGAACAGTCTGGCATCTCATTATTCCCACCTGCGTCCAGTTTAACCCAGAATCATTTTTAAATGTCTTGACAACACGTGATAGTCATTTAATTGCTAGCAACTCGAGCTGCAACGATAAGTCAACTAATCAATTCGTCGATCAACAGAGAAATAATCACCAGCCTTTTTGATAATTAACAGTTTTAAAACATTTGGCAGATATTGCTGTTTTCAGCCTCTCAAACATGGAAATTTCTTGCCTTTCTCTGTATCATATTAAACTGAATATTATTAGGTTTTCGACTCACAAAACAAGACACTGAAAGACATCACCTCGGACTTTCTAGAAACTAAGATAGTAATTTTTCACTGTGTCTGACATTTTATTGACCCAAATATTGTTTTCATGCAAATCTGGCAGAGAATTACGTTTTCAGCCACTCAGATATGGAGATTTCCTGCTTCTCTCTGTTTTCTATCATATTAAATTGAAAATTTTGATTTTGGGACTCACAAAGCAACTTTCAGAAACTAGAACAGCCGTCTTCAGTATTTTCTATGACATAATATAGCCAAAACGATTAATCGAGAAAATTATCTGCAGATTAATTGATAATCAAAATAATTTCTAGTTGCAACCCCATTGGCATCCCTAATGTCTTAAATTAAAGTAATCTCTGCAAAATAACTACACAGGAAGATACAAAACAACATTTTGAAGTTAAGCAACAATCTAATGCACCAAATCAGCCTTGAGCATTAGTTTGGCCATTTCACGCCTGAGTTGGTCGGTTGGTTGTGTCGCAGCTCTGGCTGCTGTTGAAGTAATATCAACTGCAGCTCAGTGTGAAGCGAGCAAAGCTCTGCGGTCGTTCACTGAACACATAATCTAGAGCCAAAGGAGATGTGCTTTCGTCTGTTCCCACAACCCCAAGAAGTTGCTCAGCCTTCCTACCCCCAGCCATCCCGTGTACCCTGGACTCCGGCCCCAACCCCCAACCCGGCCCACCCCCGCCCCTCCGCAGCTCCTGTCGGAAGATATTGAAAAAGAGAAGGGGCCTGGATTAATGTGTAATTAAAGGAAATTTGGAAGGGTGAGATGTTGCGGAATGTTAGATCAGTGGCTGGAGCAGTGTGGGGTGTCCTTTAGGAAGGCTTCATTGATTCAGGACAAAAAAACGAGAGAGGGCCCGGACTGCCTCCCTGTCTGCTCATTTATCAAGCGGGGCCTGACAGAAACTTCACAGCTTGGCCTCTTTTTTCATCCCACACAATGGAGAGCTACACTGTTTGCTAAAGTTTCTGCACCAGGAGCTGGACCAAGGAGCCAATCTCTTTGGACAAAAAGAGAGGAAAGGAAGAAGGAGGGAGTGGAGAAGAGAAAGAGAGAAGGAGAGAGAATGGCTGGGTGGGTGGATAGATGAGGGGAGACTGTTGATACAGGAAAAAAAAAGTAATACCCCTGGATGTCATAAATGGATGGCTCTCAAAGCTTTTTTTGTCCACAAAGACCTCCCCGTTGATACAGCTATGAGATTTTCATGTCGTTCTCCAGACGAACTTTATTAAACAATTAACCTTAATTTTTGCTTAAAAATCACACAAATTTATATTTTATAAAGATCTTATTTTGGTTCATGTGTCACCTGTTTCTCTTTACTTACATGAATTACTGTGAAAAGTTGAGATGAATTTCATATAATGCCAAAAAAAGTTCAGTTTCAGCCCACTGACGAACTTTTCTCTCTCTTACACTGAACAGATCATAAGGCAACAGTTTCCTGCGTTAACCACCAGAAGACTGGGGACAAGAGGGCAGTCGAAGTAAGCTGCTTTGGTTTTTATTTGTCATAAGCGACCCACTAATTACACACTCACTCACAAAACCTCTCCCCAAAAGTTAGAAGTCATTTATTATCCAATGTATCCAACATGTGTTAGTGTTATGGGTAATTTATTTTGCCCCTTGTTAACAATTTTCCAAAGGAAATGCATAAAATAAAGGATGAATAACATCAAGGCATTAGATGAAAAGGAAAAACAAAAGCAAAACAAATATAGGCCGAAAAGGTGCAGGCTGATGCTTAAGCTTATTTTACCTTTCCTTTTTAATTAAATTGTCAGAGAGGTAATTAAAAAAAACCTTCAAAACTCCCTTCAACCTTGCAATTAAATATTCAATATTATTATTAATATTATTGGCCTGTTTTACAGGAAAATTTACACTTTCTGAGTAAAAGTGTTCATCACGTTTGATATTAGTAAATACCTGAAATTGTAGACTGTGTATGTTTTAAACCCTTTTATTTCTTAAACCAGTGAACAGAAATGCAACAGGGTCCCATCTCTTGTTTTTTTGTTTTAAACTAAAAATGACAAAAAAACAGGAAAATCAAAGTCAAATAAGGTCACATTTTGGTTGTTGCAAATTCTTTAAGTTAAGTTAAATACATCAAAATAAAAGCCCAGGGGATAAAATGGATGAAACCACATAATGTTAGAAGATAAACAAACACATATCTAAATAAACAAATAAATGTTAAAAGTATTTCAGCAGTTCATGAGGCTACATGCAGTTTGATATTGTGCATTTATTCATGTACGCAACAGCCATGTTTTCATGATGAGCATCCTTTTAATAAGATTTTTTTGTTTTTCTGAATGATATACACTAAATAAGAGAAAAATATGAACTTTGATTAACTAAACTTAAAAAACTTCTAACAAATACAAACAAATGTAGCCTGTTAGTTAAAAAGACATATATTAATTTTATTTTTCTCATTCCAAGTTTTTCTTTCACAGCCATAGTTTTTCAAGTCGTACTTAAAACTTGTCATTCACCCTCCTCAGGTACCACTACTACGGCATAGCGGTGAAGGAGACCTCTCAGTATTATGATGTGATGTACTCCAAAAAGGGAGCGGCGTGGGTGAATGAGACGGGGAAGAAAGAGGTCACGAAGCAGACAGTGGCGTATTCACCGCGCTCCAAACTGGGGACGCTCCTGCCAGAGTTTCCAAATGTCAAAGACCTAAATTTGCCCGCCAGCCTGCCAGAAGAGAGGGTAAACAGGAGTTTTAAAAGTCCATCCTTACAGCCAACTCCCCCTCCTCCCACCTCTCCCTGCCATCTTACCATCTCTGCGCCCCCTCTGGCTCCAGCCTTTTATCTGCCTCGGGACCTTCCCTGGGTTTGCATTTAGAGAAGGACCTTGAGGATTTATGTGCTGGCTCCTCACTAACTCTTAATCTTTTGGGGGAGATAATAAGATCTAGCTATGGACAAAGGACAGGCACTAGCTGTCCGGCTTTTAAAGAGGGGCCATGATTTTAAATGGTTTGTGTTTTGCTGATCTCTAAAGCTCGTTTTATATTACTCGAGCCCAGACCTGTAACATGTATTTATTGGTTCACATGCTTTGTGCAAGATTTATTCTCTTGTTTTTGTACTTTCCCCAAAGGAGAAAAAAAAATCTGGTGAGTTTGTGATGCAATTAGATTAATACTCTGTTGTTGCCCGCAGGTGTCAACCTTCATCATGATGTACAGAACGCACTGTCAGAGGATACTGGACACTGTTATCCGAGCAAACTTTGACGAGGCAAGTTTCTTCTGTTTGAAATCGTTTCACCGTCACTATTTTACCAAAATCTGTTGCAGCAAAACGTTTGACTGTATGAAACTTTTCCTATTGCTTTAAAAAATGTCAAAGGGCTTTTATTCCCTATAATAGTGAGTATAATGATGTGTGTGTGTGTGTGTGTGTGTGTGTGTGTGTGTGTGTGTGTGGTACTTTCAGGTCCAAAGCTTCTTGCTGCACTTCTGGCAGGGCATGCCGCCACACATGCTCCCTGTCCTCGGCTCCCCCACCGTGGTGAACATAGTGGGTGTTTGCGACTCCATCCTCTATAAGGCCATCTCTGGGGTGCTGATGCCCACCGTCCTGCAAGCACTGCCTGATAGGTGAGCACCTGCTGTAACCTTCACTCTTAAAGAGGTGATGTCATTTTCCCATCTGCTGTCACTAAAAATGGATGGGAGTTTTTTGGGGTTTTTTTTACTGCTCTGACTCAACAACAAAGGGTTATTTATATTTGCGCAAACCTACAGTGAGAGCTCAAGCTGCTGCACTGACAGTTTGATTTCTTCAAAGGCTGAAGAAGAACATAAGGCAGTGTACATGATTACAGAATATGCAAGAGAGGCCAAAAGATTTAAAGGCTTATCACGGGTCTTACTTCATTTTTATTATAACAATCACATAGAAGAAACTTAATCTAAATACAATGTTGAATATGCCATTAAGTAGTTGTCTTTTAACAACTGTCATTTACAGATAATCAGAATTATATGAACCTTAATAAGTATAAAGAGAACAAAATAAGTAACTCACAAGAACTGAAAGTAAAGTGATTGTTATCACTTTGTTGATTAAAGTTGTTTAACAATCTTAGGCTACCTTTATTTTCTTTATAATAAAACAATATACGTTGAAGGCCTGTGGATACTTTACTTATTACACTTTTTAAAAGCATAAAATCACAGAACTGACGGACTGCATTTCAATAAAATGTCATTCTTATGATTTCATTTTTTGACTGTCCAGTCAAATGCGATGTCGATAGAACAGCAGTAATTAAACTTGCTAAATAGGTATTTATAAAGTAATTTTTATGCATTAAAAACCATGATCAGTGATTTGATCTTTGACCCACAAAATGCACATAAGTTGTAGTTGCTGCACTCTGCTTTTTCTGTCACTAAGAGCTGTATACGTAACGCAAACCCTAAGTACAGGAGCTACAATTTTAGTGTCTTTTTCAGTTTAAACTGTTTTCATCTCTTTCTAGATTCACTTTGTATTTATTTCATTTATAGACGTTTTCAAAAGTCGAGAAAATTTTGAGTAACTCAAGTATTATTTTGTTGTCAGCAGCTGTGACCTAAATAAGGACTGCTTATTATCTTCATCATCATCTTCATCACTGATCTTGTCATAGTAACATTATTACTTAATTTGTTGTTTGGATCATCCTCATTCTCATTTTTACTATTTGCTATAATAAACTTACTGAAGTTTTCCTTTTCCAATAAAATCCCAAATCTCTGGGAAGCTAAGGCAATGTGCAGTAACGACATTTACCGCGGTTTGCTTTGGGTTTGGTAGGATTTTGCACAATTTTTATATCCTAGATTTAACCAGAAACTTTTGTCACAAGATGAACCAGATATCCAAAGATTTAATTTCAATCATTACTCATTTTTAATCAAGATTATATTTACTGCAGTTACACTTTTGCAGAGCAGTATATTATATTGTAGGGGTGGGGTATTGATACAGCAGAGTATCGCAATACACAGTATTGATTTTTTAAATATATAAAATAGTTCATTTACAATACATAAGTTAAAATGTTGGTAGCCTACTGTAAGAACAAAATCAATGATTGACGTGAAATTACCGGCTCTATTTTTTTAGATAGATTAGATGTTGGCTAAGCTTTCTTTTAGTAACATCCATTGTAGTTGAAATAAGGAAATAATAAATAATACTCAGCATATCGCAGTACATTTAAAACCACAATAACTTAATATCATGACTTAAATATTCTGATAATATCATATCACGAGGCCTCTGGAGTGTCCCACCCCCATTATACAGCTATATGAACACCATCATTTCAGTGTATTATTGTGTAAAACAAATTGTTGTTTCAATTTCATAGCACAAAATCGACTAACTGTTAAATGATTTGTCATGGAAAAACACGATAAATTATCTGTTTCCAGCTTCCGAAAAGCTAGATTTAATGTTTGTTTTTTTTTATCACAATATATGAAAGTAAACCGTTTGTTGAGTGTGAAAGTTCATTTTTGTGCTTGGAAAAGGCATTTTGACTCAAGGTCCACTTATTGGCTTTTCTGTTGCTTTTCTCCACATCACATTCTCCCTTAATAGGTTGAGGTCATTCATTGAATATTTTTATGTTTTGGTCGGACAAAGGAAGTAATTTGAGGACACGGCCTTAAGTTCTGAAAACTTGAAGACTTTTTTTTATAAAAATATTTTGTGACATTTTATAGACCAAAGGATTAAGAGAATAATATGCAGTTTAACCCATATTTGACATAATTGTTATAAATTAAGGTATTCATTGTGTTTTCTCCCATTCACACAGTTTGACTCAGGTTATTCGAAAATTTGCCAAACAGCTCGATGAGTGGCTTAAAATAGCACTTCACGACCTTCCTGAAAACCTGAGGAATATCAAATTTGAATGTAAGTATAAAATCCATATCTCATAATAATGGTTTACATCTTTAAAAAAAGTTGAAATTGCTGAAAGTCATGCCACTGACTGTGTTTTTTCTCCTTTTTTTGTTTGCAGTATCCAGGAGATTTTCTCAGATTTTAAAGCGGCAAACATCATTAAATCATCTATGTCAGGTGGCTATCGTGGTCTGAATGTTTTTTAATAAAATCCATATGAACAAACACAGCTGATAAGGGATATGGGTATGCTCATGTAAGTAATATTGTCGATTTATCTTTCCCCAGGCGTCGCGGACTGTGATAAACAGTGCTGACATCACCTTTCAAATGCTGGAGGACTGGAGGAATGTGGACTTGAACAGCATCACCAAGCAGACACTTTACACCATGGAGGACTCACAAGAGGAGCACAGGCAGCTTATTATCCACTGTAAGTCCACGCTTTTAAACCACTTAAACACGCCCGGCCAGACAGAGAATTACACTTTACTGCCACACAAACGACACAACGAGGGACAATCATTCCCACGACCAGCAGAGTCAAAGTACTAATGATGGAGACCAAAAGGTTAAACAAGTTCACTCTCCTCTGAAACACCCTGCAGAGCATCTCCAATTCACCGCAGCCTCACCCCTCTGAATCGGTCCTGACGGGATCAGAGGTCACAGATACGTAGAAGTTGTTGCATCAAGAAACTTTTCCTGTTTTTTTAGTTTTCAAGTGATGACAAATACTGGGCCTCATGCACAAACATTTTCTTAACTTTTTCTTAGATTTTATCTTCGTTTATAAAAAAAAATAAGAGAAGTCTACTCCAGATAAACCAAACGTTCTTAACCAAGAAAATCTGCTCTTAACCAGGTGTGCTCAATGATGAATCCCACTTTATTATAAGGTTTTGTGCTGTGTGCAGAGACTCTGGCACATGAACAAGATTGGAGAGATGCCACTCAAGAGGTCGTAAGAAGAACAACTTTGGCAATATCGAAATTGCCGTACTGTTAAATAAACAATAAGTTAATGTGATTTTCCCGAGTGTCAGTACTGGTGTTACAGGAAAATCAAAACCCAGCAATTACAAAGTGTCAGCAGCAGTGGTGGAGAAAGTATTCAGATCCTTTTCTCAGGCTAAATTACAGTACTAATACCACACCATAAAATGACTCTGTTACTAGTAAAAGTCCTGAATTAAAAATGTTATTGTATGTTTGCAAGTACAATCAAGGAAGTGTGTTGAAAATATTAAAATTAGTACTCATGCAGAATAATTAAAATAATTAAAAGGAAAAGCAGCAAGTCCTCATACATATATGAGAAGCTGGAAAAATGTTTTTTTTCTGTATGAAAAAATGAACTTAAACAATTACAAAAAAAGGCTTTTTTTAAAGAATTACTTATTAATTGATTAAATGTTTCAGCTGCACTTGTATGTTTTCATATGGGTTGTGTGGAAAAGGAAATTTTTAAAGTAATGAGTAAGTTATTAAATTATAGTAGTGGAGTAAAAAGTACAATATATCCCTCTGAAGTGAAGTGGGATAAAAGTGGAAAGTGGCATGGTATTAAAATATTCAGGTAACAATAAAGTTTCCCAGATTTGTACTTGAGTGACAGTACTTAGTTACATTCCAGCACTGGTCAGCAGAGGGACGCACAGTAACTGAAATTACAGTAATTGGGATCAGTGAACCATGTATGGTTGTATTTCTTTAGGCCTGAAATGTAATAATTCAGTCATTAAATGACTCTGAAACATTATCTAAATTTGATTAAATGATATTCATGCACTTTTTAAAAAGTTCATCACTTATTTGTCCTTGTGCAGGGCAACAATTTGACGCCTATTCTCATATCTTGGTAAGAGCGCTCTCGACCACTCGTAAAATGTTCTTTTAACTAAGAGAGGAGCAAAATTTAAAGAAACAAAGCATTGATGAATCCCGTAAATCAGCGGGTATTGACAAAATAAAAACAAATTGTGGATACAAACAAAATAAGAGGAAACTTGTATGTGAGTGGTTTCTTGCATGAGGCCCACTGATTAACCTGACGTTGTCCCTCCTGCCACAGTGTATCAAGAGTTTGACCGTCTACTGGAGGAGCAGTCACCAATCGAGGCGTACATCGAGTGGCTGGACTCGATGGTTGACCGCTGTGTTGTCAAGGTCAGACAGATTTCTTTTTTAAACTCATTTCAGGGAAACAGGTGTTTAAACCTGGTCTGACTCAGCATTTCTGCATAAAGTTTCTGTGCTTTCATAAAGTCGATATATTTTCAGAGTTTGCCAAGTAGTGTTTTTAACTAAATGTTTGAAGTGTTTGCGCAGCACAAGTCTGATTACTTTCCCCTTAAAAAGACACCTGCGGCTGAAAGCCACTCGTCTCTGCGTGTCTTTCTTACACAGAGCCACTTACGCTGCAGTCCTCCTAGTTAATGATGTCTTCAAGCTTCCCATTTGCGTCCATTATGTGCCAGATATGGGCTTGTAAAATTTGGTCGCCCTGGCAACGTCTTGGACTGCCCAGACAATAGTTCAATAGGAAGGCGTGTCCCCGGGGGCAAATTAAATAGTTGACTTGTTGACATGTTTTTCGTTCCTGAGGGTTAAGCCCCAATGTGGACCCAGGGGTTAATTCTACCCCGGCATCCCGACCCTTCCCCCTCTTTTCTCATGGAAATGTTCTCTCTAGGTGGCAGGGAAGAGGCCCGGGTGCCTGAAGAAGGTGGCCCAACAGTTCCTGCTGATGTGGTCGTGTTTTGGTACCAGAGTCATCCGGGATATGACCCTCCACAGTGCGCCCAGCTTCGGTGAGCTGCTATTGCTTTGTCATCATTCCTGAATGCAGCAGACGGGAAACACACAACGTTGACAGTGCCGCACGAATATACAGAACAGTCACTTTGTAGATCATTGAGGCCCGTTCACACAGACCAGAGACACATTGTTTCATCCAATCAGATTGGATTTCTGAATATATTCTATTTGATGTTTTAAAGAAATTATACTCAATTTATGGCCAAATCTGATTGACACTGGAAGTTCAGAAGACAGCATCAAAAACGAGAGAAATTTCCTGAAACTTGCATATGTCCCGAAAATCAAGAAATGTCCTAAAATCCTAGAAATGTCCTGAAGTCCAAGAAATGTCCAAAAATCTGAGAAATGCCCTGGAAATCCAAAAAATATTCCTAAATCCTCAAACTGACCTTCATTTGTCAGACAGAAACAACTTCTTACATTACAAACAAAATCCAAGGCTCTACAAATAAAATCTTCCGCAATAAAAACTTCTTAAACACAACTTAAATATTAGTCGAAAAGAACTCATCATGAAAGTGTAGCTCTTAAATTGCCATAAAATGAGCACGAAAACATGAAAAAAGAGAGATGTGATATACAATGTGATCTTTTATTTATAGCCTGCTTCTCATGGGGCAGAATTTAGTTGTGTCTCATGAGGCGATATGAATGTAATTTAGATTTATACTAAATCTTTAATTCTTTACTTATATATGAGGAATTTTTCATGGGGAACATCATATTTATTACACTGTTTCGAAAAATTAACAGAATTGCCATTGATCCTTAGAAAGTCTTAAAGGCATTGATTGATTTACATGACATTTACGTCCACATTACAACTGAACTGAAAACTGGTGCACATGTACGAACTCCATCCAGGGTTCAGTGCAACCAAATATACATTTCTAGAATCCTGCACTGTATGTGTCTATGGTAAAAAGAGAGGAGAAACAAGTGAAATAGCTGCTTTAATAGCTTGTCGTGCACCACCAAGGTTTGCAGTAAGTGAAGAGTAGTAAAAATAAAAAGGAAAGATAATGGCTTCTCTTTCCTGTCCTTGTGTCCTTTGACCCTGTCTGTGAATATCAAAGACACAGCTGGTCGCAGTGTTTTGATAAAGCAGGTCTCTGTGCACAAACAGCTAATTAACAAAAGCCGCCCCTCCCCTCTCCCGACGTGTTTGCCTGTCTTTTCCATTTTATGACCGGTCAGTATTACACCCTGCTCCCTTGAATGGCCACAAGTGTTTATTATGCGCACGGCGGCGGCAGCAACCCGCACAATGACACAATTGTGACACTCCCTCACATGCCACAATCTCATCTTCCGTGCGACCCCTAGGTCAGCTGACATATTTCTGGCACTGACTCGGTACATGGAAACAAGCGCACTTGCTTCTTTTTAATAACAGCGGCCCTCCTGTCAGTCTGCAGGATGTGATGTCATCACTCAGATGCTTTTAGAAACGGTCATCATTTATGTCCTATCCCTAAATGTTGACAGCCATTTTTTTTAACACACAACTGAGTCTCACTGTCAGCATGTTTTGACACACACTGTCTTCCATATGACCTCTGAGTCTTTGGTATCTGTCCGTCTGTACGCAGGTTCCTTCCACCTGATCCACCTCATGTTTGATGACTACGTGCTTTACCTGCTGGAGTCCCTGCACTGCCAGGAGAGAGCCAACGACCTCATGAGGGCCATGAAGGGAGAGGGCAGCACAGGTGAGACCGCTACCTGGAGGTCTGATCAATAATCAACGACCATGCAGCTGCAAAAATGTCTTGTGTGCATACATGTTAAATTCATGGGGGTCGCAGGGGTCACTTTTGCATTTGCATCTCCCCCAATGACAACATGAAAGTGGCATAGGACAGAATTATACACACTTACGGCATAAATTTATGCAGAAAAAGCACAAATTGGTGCATAAAAGTATACAAGAATGCTAGAAATTAAGTATTTGATGCTCAAAATTTTCTGTCAGTAGACCCCCAACCTCCCCATTTATAGGTGTCACCCCACATTGTTTAAAAAAAAAAAAAAAAAGTCACGCCCTCGCTTGTGTAGTTGAAAAATGAGCAGGTTGTGTTGTTGGAAATCAGTTGTATGCTGTTACTTGTTTTACAAACAAGAATCCCAAACTGATGTGATAAAATTTTAAATAGCTTTAACGTGTTTGACTAGTTTGTAAGCATCAGCATACAATTATATAACAGTAAACTTGGTTTACTGAAGTTGCTAAAACTTAGGAAAATTGATGTAACTAAACTTGTCATTTTAAGCTGCAATAACTTCACAAAATTATGTAAACAGAACTGCATTTTCAGTAAACTTAAACTCATGTCAATTAGAGATTAAGTACATACAAATTAAGATTAATGGTTATATTTACTCATATTTCACATGGAAATGGGTTTCCTAGTTGTATTTAACTAAAATCGACTTTTTTCAGATTTTACAGTGTTTAGAAAACTTTGCAAACAAACACGACATGCGAGTATCAGCAGCAAAAAACGAGTTGAGCGCTGACATGTATAAACTAATCATCCATTGTTTTAACTGGTTACTGAAAGATCTGTGAGCGTTTTATTCTTCTGCGTATTTTATTGTTTTATCAGACTGCCTGTTGATCTGTCTTTTCTTGACACCTTCAGCAGAGAGAGAGGAGGAATTCACGCTGACAGAAACCACCCCCACCTCCCCGTCTCCAGGATCCTACTCCCCTGCTCGGTCAGTCCACTCTGTGGGCGTCTCCGCGGCCAGCTCCCCCACAGCAGCCGTGTCCCCAGAGTACACCGGAGTCGCCGCCACCACCACAGGTGAGTCAGGCCTCGCAGTCACACACAGACATCCTAAATAAGCGGAAGTCTCACCGCACATAGTTTCTTTGAGCCAACACATTTTCTCTGTGTCCATATATGTGTCTACCAGGCGCTGTTCAGTCATATACCTGGTCCCTTACATACACAGTGACAACAGCCGGCGGCTCCACACCAGAGGCCGGACAGCAGCTGTCCTGCATGAGGAGCAGCGCTCCAGTCCCACCTCCATCCTCCACCCACCGGATGCCTGTCTACAGAGAAGAGCATGGGTAATTAGGATTTTTGAGTGAAAATTCATTTTCTTTTAAATTTGGTTGAAGGGTTTCTTTAATGGGTTTTGACCTGCTTCCTCCCATTTTAGGTATACTGGTAGCTACAACTATGGCAGCTACGCCAACCAGCATCCTCACTCCATCCAGAGCCAGTATCCCAGTCTGGCCCATGAGCCGGCGATCCCCGCCCCCCTCCACTACTCCGCCTACCACCGGTCGTCTGCACAGGTCAGTCATCAATTAAGGAATTTGCTCAGTGAATGTGAAACAGTATGTTTTTAAACATACATAAATATTATCAGTAAAACTGACTCCAACATTCAAAAGTACAACTAATCATAAAATAACTTAAAGAAAAATAACACAACGGCTAAAACACTCTGCTGTTTTTAGAGAATGACTTTTATTTTATTGTAGTGCACCCTTTAAAACCAGGATGATACTGATATTACATCAAAAATCTAATATGATATCTAGTCTCATATCACATAATTGATAAAAATATCAATATATTGTTCATCCCTATTCCATGTTTATACAGGACTACATGTATGTTTAAAGTTACATTGGGTCAAAGTGGACTAAGTTTCAGTGCTGAAGGAAGTATTCACATACTTTGCTTAAGTAAGAGTATTAATAACACACTGTAAAAATACTTTTTTACAAATAAAAGTCCTGCATTTATAATTTTACTACAGTAAAAGTATGTAAGTAATATGATCCAAGAAAATGAAGTAAAAGTACTCAGTGCAAAAAAATGTTGCCTGTAGCTGTTGCACTTTAATA
Source organism: Plectropomus leopardus (assembly GCF_026936395.1). Lineage (NCBI taxonomy): Eukaryota > Metazoa > Chordata > Actinopteri > Perciformes > Serranidae > Plectropomus > Plectropomus leopardus. Next base: position 12,063,055 of record NC_142182.1, read on the forward strand.
TGTAATATCATTGGATTATTATGAGTCATGCATTAATGCAGAAGCATGATTTTGTGGTTGTGGTTTGGTTGAGGTGGAGCTCTTTTTTAAAAATTTTGTATCAGATTGCAACTGATTATTTTCATTATGGACTAACTTGCTGATTATTTTCTCCATTAACTGATGGACTGTTTGGTCTGTAAAAATTCTGAAAACGGTAAGAAATGCATTCATGATTACCCATAGTATAGTAGGTAATACTCATAAACTTTTTCTAAACTTTGTATGTTCTTTATGCAAAAAAAACCCCAAGACTAGTAACTTAAGCTGTAAAATCAGCTGTGACGTAAAAAGTTTTTTTTTTCTCTCTGAGTAAAGAAGAAGTGTAAATTGGCATAAAAAGAAAAGACTCGAGTAAAGTACAAGTACCTTAAATTTGTACAGTACTTGAGTAAATGTACTTAGTAACGTTCCACCACTGCTAAGTTTTAACTGCTTGACATATTATCTTAAAATGCAAAGTAACAGAAGTTTCAAGGTAAATGTGGTGGAATAAAACATTCAGTATAAGTATGAAGTAACATAAAATAAAAATACTAAAAAAAAACATTAGTAACTCAAAACTGTACTATTTTACTTGAGTAAGTGTATGTCATCAATTTTCACCAGCAAGAACAGCGTCCGGTGAAAGTTGCAGATTATTTTAATGTCCACAAAGAGGGATGAAACTCATCATCACACCATTAACAAAAACAAAATGGATATGATGTTTGTGATAAGACTGTGTGTGAATGTGAGTGTGTAAACTGTGTGTATCCAGAATACAGTGCAGAGTGCAGTTGTGCTTTGTTGTTTATGTACATTGTAAAGAGGATAAGAGGAAGACACATACGTGCATAAATGTGCCCAGAAAGATGTTTGAAGATACAACATGTACATGATTATGGATTTTTATTGAACTTTTTTATTGAATTTTATTGAACTTTTTTCACTTAAACAGTGTCACATAGTCATTAAACCACATGCCTCATACATAATGTAAAACTATAAATCACTAAATAGAATAATAATAATAATAATAATAATATTAATAATGATCATAACATTAAAAAAAATACACATAATTAAAAAAAATGTAAAATTTTTAAAAAAAATTAAATTTTAAATAAAAAACATAAAAAATAAGTCTATATTCCTACATGTATTTGCATCAGGTCTATTCTGATCCACAAGAGGTTAGCTCTCAAAAGATTACAGAGATGTAAAAGGGGATGTGTGGAAACGCTTTGTACCGCAGAAAAGTAAATAGAAGACTGAAGGTCTGAATGTGTGAAAAAGGTTTTCAGGATGAGATGGATTTGCTGATTTTACAGCACATTTAGCGACTGGTGTGAGTTTACTCTTTTGATAGCAATTTCCTGTGAAGGGCCCTCCAGCCTCTGCTGCCTTTATAGTGGGAGGAGATCAGCTGGGCCTCAGCGGTCGCAGTGTTTCTAAAAGTCCCCGAATCACCCTCTCCACACAGCGGAAGCAGACAGTGAAAGGTGGCTCGGCCGGGGCCAAGAGGGGCCCTGCTCAGTTACTCCTCTTTCCAGCTCTCAATAGTCTCTTCATCTGTTTGAGCCAGTAGCCACAGAGCAGGGCAAGGGGGCGTTTATTAAAATATTGTTATTCAATGGTCTCTTTTCTGCTTGTGAACAAGAGGCAGCTGAGCCGTCTGTTCTGCTCTCTGACCTGCACTGACTGTCTTTTTCCATGCCGTGATCCCTCATAATGGAATCGACTGTCGTGTTTATATTTAGTGAGAAAAGGGAAACGGGTCCTACTTCCACTTTTTTTTAAGCCCGTCTGAGCTTAAATCGGGCACAATGCCTGTGCTTTGTCTGTGTGAGAGGTTGGGGATGGAGCTGAGGCGAACACAAAACCTTGTCGGATCCCCATCTGTCCAAAATATTTTTGTCAACAGGCAGATTTAGTCAGAGCTGTTGGGGTTCAGTCACCATAGGCAACAAAAATAACACAGGAAAAACACTTTTTCAGCTGAGCTGATGTCTAATTTTCTTAAATGGCTTAATTTTCTATTTTGACCACTGTGATACAACTTGTGAAGCAATTTCCGCTTACAGGAAATTACCACTGACAGGGTCAGTTCACACCCGACGCTACATGGCCAACAGAGCATCAAATATGATATCAGCAGGGCTGTAGCTACCTTTGAGGACACCGAGGTCTCGTCCTCTCTAAATGTTGTGTTGTGCGTTGGTTTCAGTGACCTGGAGTGAGTTCATATAAGACAATTAAAAAGTTGCACATGATGAGTATTTTACAGACTGCTTCAGAACCAGCAGTGGAAGAAGTATTCAGATCAGTAACTCGAGTAAAGGCAGCAGTACCGCAGTGTAGAAATAAATATGACAACTCATGTGCCAAAGTTTTTGCTGACTTTCCAAGTTATTTTTCCAGCCTTATTTCAGGGCTCTGGTGAATTTTCTTTGTCAATAATTAATTTTTCCCGTTATTCGGACACCGCATGAATGCGATGTAGGGCTACAGCCAGCAGCTGAACAGCTTAGCTTTGCATAAATACCAGTAACAGGAAGAAAAAGACTCTTTCTGAAGGTAACAAAGTCTGTTTACTGGCACCTCTTGAGCTTACTAACATATTGTATCCTGTTTGTTTAATCTGTACAGAAACTTGAGTGAAAACGTGTTCTTCTTGATTAGGATTACTTACTATTTATTCAGACTTTGCCTGACGTATTTATAGTTTAATAGCTTCAAGTTGCATTTATCAACAAGAAACTCTAAACGTTTCTACACAAATATAATCACCTTCGCATCTAACCTACAAAGTTGGCAGTGATCTTATCCTGAGCTGAAACAAGCCCAAAGATTAGAGAGTATGTTATTTAAAAAGCGTGCAACAGATCAATTCTTTTTTCTTTTTTTTCTTAAATCGACAAACATTAAAGCTATTCAATCCCAGCAAGTCGACACTTAATTCCCCAGATCAACTTTGTTTTAACTAAACCGACGGCATCCAATCAAGTTGCAGGAGAGAACCATAAAGACTTAACGTTATGTTACTGTAGGAAAAAATGATTCCAAAGTTAATTTAGTTTGCTTACAAAAACTATGCTGTGCTCAATAAAAACAACTAAATTGTTAAGACAACAAAACTATTTTAACAAATAAAAATTTTGAAAAGCATTCATAATTTTTGTAACTGTTAAATATTATTACTTTCTTGTTAAAATGGCCTTTCATTTGACTCGAAACTCAAAGTTTCACATGTGGGACTTGATTCGGGACCTGCCTGTCTTGACTTGGGACTTTAATTGGGACTGAGTGCAAAGACTTGAGACTCAATTGTGAGTGAGTCTCACACACACACACACACACACACACACACACACACACACACACATATATATATAATTTAATTTTTCCCTTTCTGGAAAGGTGTGCCTGCCTGTTTATCCAGAGTCTGTGTGTATATTTAACTATTTAGTCGTTTACTGTGGTCACAACCAACATGGGAAGTTGGGAGGATGGATGTTAGGAAGGTTAGTGGGATTTTAGTTGGGATTTTGTTCTTTTTCCTTAATGCAGACACTCTGACATAACTGATTGTTGATGCACTACTATGTACTGTCTGCAAAAACTGAATAAAAACGTGGGAAATTACAAAACAAAAATAATTTTCAGTGGAAGCTCTGTCTATATTTTATGCTTCTCTCAATAGGTGTCACTAGATCATCATAAATTCTTTCCTCATCTTCCTCCACAGTACCAGCTCAACGGCCAGATGTCCCGAATGGAGCCATGCCTGATGGGCAGCACTCCTCGGTTGCACCCTGCACCTGTCGCCCCCCGGTGGCCAGATGTGTCACCGGCTAACAGCTGTTACACCAGCCCACCTATGCATTCATCCCGCTATGCCACCTCTGGGGACATGTACTCTCCCCTCGGCCCACGCAGGAACTCAGAGTACGAACACTCGCAGCATTTCCCCGGCTTTGCTTATATCAACGGAGAGGCCACCACCGGATGGGCCAAATAGCCTGTAAACACCGCTCTGGACAGCCGTGTACAAGCTCCAGGCCTGCCACACTGGTGGATGCAACACTTCTAATCAAGTGCATCCAAAAAACTGGGAGCAGAGAGTGAAGGGTACCGTGCAAGGTTATAGGAATCATTGTATGAACATACAGACAATTTTTTTTTAAAAATCACTGATGATTGTGGTGTAACTTGTGCGGAGGTTTAACTAAAGTTTTGCTCACTGCTGGAGGAAAAAAAATCAAATCATATAGGTTGTCAAAACCTGCAGCAAAATCATTTTAAGAGTGCAATGCTGCTGCCAAGCTGTGCCTTTGTTTTAAGGAATGTACACCTCTGTTTCCCTCGCCAGTCTCACGAATCAGCACACACATCCCACCAACGGTCAGTCACTTCTGTCAGTGACTGACGGATCAGTGTGCTGTTAGCTGTCACTGACGCCGGTATAATCTCAGTGACCCCGCTGTCTCCTCTTGTTGCCGTCAGCATCTTGTCGTGGGCTCGCTGCAGCAGCTTTGTTTGCTGCAGCATGTGGATGAACTGTACTGCCTTAATGTTCTTTTGGGACACCAGTTACATACAGTGGCACAAAGCCAAAATATACAACATCATAACGACAGATATGAACTCCTTGATCAGTATCTTAAGGTGTCTCCATCTTGGATAGTTTTTTTTAATAATTGAATGCTGTGACTCAAAAACAACTGTACGAGTGTATTCTGTCGCAAGCTTTTTTGCTGTTTTCCTGTGACAATATATATATGTATATAAATGCATATATACATATATATATAATATGTATTTTCTGTAACTTTGTAACATGGTGTATTCTTTATTTTCTATGTTACAATTGGTACTTTGTTCTCTGTTTTGTATGGTTAGTGAAAGACGCATTAACCTAGGGTTGTGTGTTTTATAATGCACTCAAAGCTACTGAGGACCTATTACCCTATGGGTATTTATAAAAAAGGGAATTATCAAAGTGTACAGTAACATGAAGTCTAGTCACTTTTCTGTAAATAAAAGCACTGGAAACCGTCTGTGGTGACAATTTAAAATCTTTTTGAAATTGGTCTGTTTTTTCCAACACTTTGAACTTACAGGTCCCATTTGTGGTATTAAGGGGGATACACTGGTGAAGTAGGGAGTGGCTCCTTGTCCAGGGAGTCTGCCATGTTGCACTGCCATGTTTTTACAGTAGCCCAGTATGGAAAAACCAAACACTGACTCTAGACAGGGAAATTTTCTGTCTCTGTGTTTTTGCATAAGCCCCTTAGCGATGAGCCAAACAGCATTTGAAAAACACAAATTTATAATGTGAAACTGCTTCATTCTGTGTTTTCACCTGTTTAAATCACTAGGGCCGTTGTTTTGGAGAGGAGGAGACCTCTGCAGAGAAACCAGCTCCCAGTAAAAACGTCCTTAACCTCTGGATTTTAATTTATCTGAGTAAAAAAAAAAGATACATAAGTAGGTGCTGGGCTAGCACCATGTGAATAGTATAGGAGAAGCACTTATTTATAAATTGAAACTGCTTTAGTCATTGTTTTTACTGGTTTTATTCACCTGGTCGTTTTGTTTTGTTTTTGTTTTTTTTAGAGAGAGAAAAAGATACTACCGATAATTAATCTTCTGGTAAAAACCTCCCGAAGAAAACAACACTGAAGAAATTCTAACCAGGAGTTCATGTTGGGCACATAGAAGACATTTCAGCTGGTTGCAATCAGTAATCCTCACCGCTACGTGACATTAAATCTTACACCCTGCTCCTTTAAATAAACACATTACAGCATCTCTTTAGTTATAATAATCAATTTATGCACTTGAGAAAAATCTTTAATAACATTGATCCGTATTTCCATTTGTTCTATGTTTAACTATAAGACAGCTGTTAATATTTTAAATAGAATTAATTATATTCAAATTATTATCCAAATATGTTGTTAATAACTACTGACATTTACTGCCTTTAAAAGATTCATCATGCCACTTTTGCTTCCCATCAAATCTCCATTTTACGTTTCGATGTTGGAAAAGCAAAAACATTTTCTGAAGTCGTCTGAGCCGATTGTTCGTTCTCGCTCCATGCAGTGACAACACAGTGGGGGGTTGGGCCAGCAGCACAAGGGCCACACTGCAGAAAGAATGACATTTCTATAGAGAGAATGTCCTGCTGTGCTGGGGTCATTGCACCTCAGTCCCGTAACCTCTGACCTCTGACCCCTCCGAGATGTATATATTGGAACATAGATCCTCTGTGTTGTGACTCTCTGAAATCCTGCTGGATTCACAACTGAGATTTTGAATGCAGAAAAACCTTTTTATTGCAAAGAAACGGCGACCCACTACAGTGGTTTAATCATGTGACCTGAGTGTCAATATCAATATCTGCTGAAGATTTTAGAGGCAGATTGGGGAATCTGAGTGCGCATGAAAACGTCACTGTCAGCTGTGAGAAACACAGTTTCGCCTCTTGAATCACTAAGACACTGCTTATACAGTGTCTCCAACGAGAACCTACCTTTTAATGTGCTTTAAAATTTGTAAGTCATTGATTCTTGCATATTTCACACAATCCACAATGTGAAACTTCTTTATGTAAAACTAAAAAAAGGAAAAAAATCAAGAGATATATCTAAAGAAAGTGTAATTACAGAAAAATATTTAAACTTTCAATCTGGGTTAATATTCATGAACTCACAGATTAGATTATCCAATGTATGTGCATATTTTTGGACTGTTGAAGAAGATAATACATGAGAACTAAGGTTCAAACCCTGGAAGGTGTTAATATAAGGCATCTGCAGCTGTTATATGTATCCTGATTCCACTTAAAATGACATGAAAAGTGGCACTGATTCACAAGAAAGTCAATAAGAGGCATCATTTTCTGCAAAGTCACGTAAGTGGCTCCAGCAAGTCTGAGTCTGCACGAAAGCTTCCCAACTGTGTTTTTCTCTGCACACTCAAATCAACACTCCAGTATGTTTTCATTGATAAATAGTTCTTTATAGGCCTCAAAATCATGGATGGATTACTGAGTGAGCACGAGGGGCCCAAGGTGTCAGCAAAATGTCAGTCAGTCCAGGAAAAATGGAAAAACACCACAGAGACATGCAAAGGAACTAGAAAGAGTCAAAAAAACAACTACAAGGAGACACTAAACAACCAAAAAAGACAAAAAGTAACCCCCCCAAAAATACAAAATAATCTTAAAAGGACAAAATTACCAGACACACATTACCTAAATGCACATGCCCTCTTGTAGGGGTTTTTGGAAAGTTTTTCTATAGTTTATGTGAGGTTCTAAGGACGGGGGTATATCATATGCTGGAAAGTCCTCTGAGGCAAATTGTGATTTGTGATGAGAGGCTTTATAAATAAAATTAAACTGAACTGAATTGAATTGAGTATTTAGCAAAGTCCACATGAGCCAGAATTGTAAAAGAAAAAAAAACCTTTTTTAAAAATCATTATTGTTATCATCAGACTGAGATTTTGGTCTATGTATTCAATTCCATCTGAAAAAGTAAAAAAAAACAACAACAAAAAAACCCCCCAAAAAAGATCAAGAATTTAGTTAATTTGTTTTTCTGTATAAACCAAATATTAAAAAACGACTTCTCATTATCTGTTTTAAAGAAAAAATAAATTAAACAAGAAATCACAGAAAAATAACAAGTCAAATTTGATGTTATATACAATTTTTAATGTTTCCTGTCCATGTTAAATTTTAAAAATGTTTGTCATTAAAATACGTTGTAAATTTCTTTCCAATGATGCTCTGCAATCACTTATGCTTATTATATTCATACAACTGACAAGTGCACAGCTTTATTCCTATATTACCTCATTCTCACTTCCCTTATTTATTCAATCTTTTTCACAACTCATAAGAAACTGATTCAGTCTTAGTAAAAGTTAAAAATGCACGTGTTTATTATTATTTACGGTATGTTCTACAGTATTTGCACCAGGCTGTAGACTGGAGGAGTTAGATTAAACGTTTTTTTAATGCATGTTTTTACTGCTACAGTGAATAATCCCAGTGCAGACCAGGACAGCCTGCCGGTGATGGAGACAGTCAGGGGAGTTTCCCTGTTGACAGCAGCAGCAGACCGACTCTCACTCAGCTAGCCTGCCAGCTAGCGAGCTAGCTGCACAACACTGAGCACGTCTGAATCAAGCTAACTGCTCCACCTTCAGATATCCACCATGGATTTAAATACCGTCTTGTCACAGCTTGAAACTGCCAACGAGGAGGAAGTCGGGAAGCTCCTGCAGCAGTTTAATCGAGAGGTAAGCCGCAGCTCTGCTCGGTTTTTTTTACCAAAACAAACGGCGGTGCTAACGTTAGCTAGCTAGCTAAACAGCTCGATTTGAGTATGCTAAACATCTTACCTGCCGATTGAGTTTAAGGTGTTAGCACTGTCATATGATGTCTAATGTTGCAGAGCGAAGCATTTCACACCAAACCTATGAATGAGGCAAAAAGGACCGTGATATGATGTTTTTGTGCTTGTGATGCTAATGCTACCTGCTCACAAACCACTACAGTTAATGCTGCAATATAAACATAGTTTATCCATGTATTGGAGATCTCTGGGGCACAACTATATCCATTTCTGGGTTTATTTGTGATAAGGCGTGTTAATATGTGTCTGTGAGGTTTTTTTTGGTGTCCACAATGAGCATCTTGTGTGTTGCAGAACAGTCACACCTTCAGTTTTGACCCAAAGGAAGAAGCTCTGCGGAGTGTAAGTACCAGTTATCTGAGCAGCTGGTTGTTAAATGATCAGGGTGGCCCAGCTGGGTTATAATCTATCATTTTGTCGCCCTGTGTCATTTCAGAGGCTGTGTCAGAGTGTGTTGTCAGTCCTCGGGAGGCAGGTGCAGCCCAGCTGTCAGAAGACATGTCTGGAGACACTTCGCATCCTGTCCAGAGACAAGCGTGTCCTCGCACCTGTGGCCACCAGGGAGGGTATGCTGATCCTGGGAGGAATGGCGAGGCTGAATGCTGGAGAGGAAGGTGATGACAACCAGAAAAACTCTCAGGAAGACACCCAGTCAGAGGAGGAGGAGAGGGTGGTGGTGGAGGCCTTGAAGTGCCTATGCAATGTGGTGTACAACAGTCCTGCGGCTCAGCAGGTCAGTGTAGAGGTGCAGCTGGCTCATGGCCTGTGTGCCAGCCTGCGAACAGCCCGCACGTGGCACCACGAGGTGGGCCTGTTCACGCTGCGCCTTCTCTTCCTGCTGTCTGCACTGAGACCTGACGTGAGGGGCGTTTTGAGGAGAAAATGGCATGCTGTGAGCCTGCTGACAGAGGTGCTGGAGCACACCCTGGATGTGCGCTGGGTGGGTCCCTATGAAGCTGCCCGTCCAGATCCGCAGGCCCTGCCCATGCCTGCAGAGGACAATGAGCGAGCAATGGAGGCACTGAAAGCCTTGTTCAACCTCACACTGTCTGACTCTGGTGGTGAGGTGAGTGTGTTGTGGTATTCTGTTGTAAATCTGTTGCAGCAAGCTAGTTATTTAGGTTTTTTCGTAGTTTTTTTTTTTATGTATGGAGGGGTTAAGAGCAGATCAAGTATGCATCATCAGAGGCGTAAATGTGTCTGACTCAGTGATTTGCTCAGGTACAGATTAGACTGTCCTCATCCAGAAAGGTCACACACCTGCTCCCCACAACATTGAAATTATAGCTATCATGTTGAGAAAACCGGTTTCAGGTGTGAGGGGGAGTGCTTATGAATATGTGTGCATGTTCATGTTATTAGTTTTCACCTCAGCTTTGTTGTCTATGACAACTCGAAATGTCCTTTTGAGTAGGACTGCACAGTTTATCATTTTTTTTAATCGTCATTGTGATGTCAGCTGGCAAAAATCCCTATCAAACTTGGCAGTCTTGCCGCATTTCATGCAAATTGGACTGAAGGGGACACATGACTGCTAAGGCTGCACCTGACAGTGTAAGTCACCAAATATAGTTCTTAGTTCTTAAGTTTGACCCTGCTCCCCTCTTTGGCACTGTAGAAACCTCCTCTCCCTTATATAATATAGACTAAAAGCTTTGATATCACTCTCCCTTAGCTCTCGTTTTTTTGTTCTTTAGTCTGGTTGTGATGCCCCATTGAAGACATCTATTTTTGCAGTTAGGCCGTAGCTTTCAGGTCCCTGTCCTTGTAGTGTGAGTATTTTTTAACCCCATTGTTTTACTTTAACCTCTGAACAATGAAACTATCTGCTTGGAATCACGTTTTTTTTACATCCTTGATTTGACAGGAGTATGATCACCAGTTTCGACTCATCGCTGCCATCCTGCGTCATCTGTTGATGCTGAAGACTGAGACAGAGGAGAAAACAGAGGAAGCACACAGGTAAGAAGTCTCTGTTTTTTTTCAACAGGGCCATAATTTCCCATGTTTTGTGTCGACAGGTGCTTTCATACCTGTAGTACAGTTCATTTGGTCTGGACCAGGAGGAAAACATTTCACACTGTTGCATTTTAGTTGTTGTTCGGTTTGTGTTCAGACAGACTTTTTGCAAATGAACCAAGAGGGGTAAACATGAGGTAGTGCTAACTAACAGGTAACTCTTGATTGGAAAGTTTTGGTGTCTGTCATCCTTCATCATCAGGACCCACGTGGGAAAATCACATAAGGTGACTGTGAGAGGTACATGCAGCACTTTAATGCTTCTAAAATGTTTATATTTATGTGCTTCGATGTCTCAAAGAGCTCACAGAGAAATAAGAGATAGTTATCATTATTAGTAGGCTATTATTAGACTGCAGACTGATCATGTTATCAGGGCTGCTGCTGGCTGTGTGGGTGCTCTTAGTGTTATAGCTTCAATATGATGCTCACACATAACAGAAAAAATGCCCAAAAACTCTGCATATATTCCACTGCAGAAGAACTATAACACAGGCATTTTTCAGCAGCGGCTGGAGGCTCTACAGAAGCACACGTCTGCATTCGAGGTGCCGGGTTGTTAATTTATGATATAAAGCTTCTGAATGAGTTCTGCAGTGGTACTGATGAGAGAGAAACCTGTTCCTGTCCCATTGTTGAACACAGGTATGTTTTAATAAGCTTAAGTTTGGAAAACTTTGCTTAGCAGAGATAACTGACTGTATTGAAAACCGTAATAGGCCTGTAGCAGCAGCGCAGACCTCAATCCGGATGAGATTGTGGACAGAGCCCATAATCAGTAGATGTATTTATTATTGTTTCAGCTGTCGAAATCTTGCTCAAATCACGTCTGCTATCATAAAATTCTATGGTTGGTTTGTTTTCTTTCACACCAAAAACGAACTACACCAGAGTCCTTTTCGAAGCGGACCGAGAACCACCTTTTCAGGTGGTCTCGACCCGGTTGTTTGGTTAGCATCGAGGTTCGATTGACAGGTTTCACACCAACCCAAATGAACTGTACTAACCGAACAAACGAACCTGAGTTCGTTTTAACTGAATTTAACAGGGTAAGTGTGAAAGCACCAGTGGGGACAACAATTTTCAAAATTTGTCCCGTGTTGAGAAGACTGCTGCGGCCAGCAGCTCCAAAAAAGGTGTTGATAACATTACTGTTTATTTTTAAAGGAGTCTGGCGGGTTTGACGATTTTAGGGCTGTTTCTTGTTAAGCAAGCATGATTTTACTCTTTAACAACAAGGTAGCTCTCTTTCCATAATGTTGTTGTTATACACAAAAATTATAATCTTAGCCCCTCGCTGCCAAAAACAAGCATTTGAAGTGGATGAATACTAACAGTGCACAAACGCCCTGAGGCGTTACATTGCAACCTGTTTCATCGTTGATCTTGCTTGATGCTGGACCAATTTCAAAAACTATTCCTATTCCTATTAGTTACTTAGATGCAAAAACATGGGAAAATTACCACATAATTTCTTTTAATAGGACCGTGAACATTGAATGAAGGCGCTTTGCAACTAAACTGGTCAAATGTAACTTGAAACTGATTTGCATAGAGAAGCACACAGATTGAAAAAAATGCTTCCACCACTCAGCAAACTAACCGATGACTTTCTGTCACCTACTGTGATTTGCATGTAACTCCTCTGGATGTGTCCACCGAGCAGCTATGAGTGAGAGAACGACTCACGGCAAATTAAGACTGATAGCCCTGGGTTTGATAGCAGACCGCAGTGACTCCTGGGATAAACACATATGTGTCTTTGAAACCTTTTTGGGGTGTTTCATCTTCGAGAGGCTCCTGGCTGTTGTAATACTGCAGCGGTATCTTCTTCACATGGTAATTTAATGCAGGAATGTCAAGAATCTGTGGCCAGAGTCATGTAAAAAAGACTGATGTTTCTCTTGACCCGTTAAGTCAGTGGCTAAACTGGTCACGGGAGTTTGGCCCATTGACAAACTTTGCTTTGTTGTTAGTTTGAATGAGATTATGTGACCAGTCATGGTCGAGTAGGAGAGTGTGAACAAGTAAGGTTGTTTTTATGTAGAAAATAGCAAAATGGAATCAGGGTAGCAGGTTTTAGGTGTTCATAATCAGAACCATCTTTAAAATAAGTGTGAAATGTGCAGTTAAGACATTTTAAATTTTATTTCTCTAGTTACAAGCATCCTTTTTAAATTCACCATTTCAGAGATCCTCTCTTGTCCAAAGTCGTTTTTTTTTCTCTAATTCACTACTGCAGGTCTTCCTAGACCGCAATATCATCCATATTAGTCCTGCATCTAACAGCTAATTTAATTACTGATTAATCTGAAGTTCATTTTCATGATTAATTGAGTCATGGGGTGGCAGTAGCTCAGTTCATGGGGACCAGACTTGGGAAGTGGAGAGTTGGCTGTACATGAGCAGCACTCTTAATCTGACATCTCTGCATTAATGCATCTGTATAGGTGCTGTTTGTGCAAGTGTTTGTATTTTGGGCTGTGTGTGTAATCCATAAAATAACAACAGAGTGAAAAAATTGTATTTCTTCTTGCACCACTAATTATGGAATGCTGTCTTCTTTCTTTCTTTAGTTTCTTAGTCTAAAAAAAGTAAAAAATTGTGAAAAATGCTCACAACAATTTTCCAGATTCCAAGGTGACTTCTTCATATTTTTTTCTTTTGTTCAACCAAAACCCAAACCAAGACTCTTAATTTATTATCATAACAAAGAAAATCAGCAATTTCTCACATTAATATGCCAAAGCTCCTTTTACCTTGTGTGAGCCAGGTCACACCCTGGCAGCTCGCCATCAGTTGTTCCAAAATGTATGTGGCCATTTCTTTACCATGAGGGGTCCTTGACTTTGTATCAACTTGTCTTACACAAAATGCTCCAAGGATTTCATCTATTAATCATCTTCTTCACTTAGTAAATGTCATTTTTTTTCATTTTGGCCGCTTTAACCCCACAGACCCTGCTGATTTTATGTGCACTTTTTATAAAATCCTCTGTTATATATCAAACATTTTGTAAAGTTCTACATCATTAAGAGATCTTTTTCTTTTATCTCCAGCCATGCCGTCAACCTGCTGAATAACCTGCCTGTGTCCTGCCTGGACGTGTTAATCGACGTGCCTGTCCAGGGAGGACTGGAGATGTATGGCGGAAAGAACATGGATGCAGTCCAGAAGTTAATAGACTTCATGGAGAAAAGGATGGACAAGGTAAAGTTGATCCTCTGCAGCAAACAGAAAGAACTAGCAGCATTATTCACATACTGAAAATTACTTGTCCAGTGTATCTGTTCATGTGTGGTCGATGGTTCATCTAAATCTCTGATATGTCCTGAAAAACTTTAAGGAATGTTATTACATCATACCAGTGGAGTAAATTTACACCTGTTTTAAGACCAAAGACTGCAAAAATAGTAGACATAGCTGCTGTGATGTCATCCATTCATTCCTGGACTCCGTTTTGAAGCCTTGAGTTCAGCATTTCGGCTGTTGTCATCTCGGTTTCTTGGATCCAGAAATGACCGTATCTGGCTGAGAGCGTTGAGCTTTAGAGGAGAAAGAAATGGATCTTTCTGGAAGTCGAGGACACTATCGGCAGACAGCATGTAACTTAAAGCTGCTCGCTCTCAGTTATGTTACTTAAAGCCTTATAAAAAAGTAAACAGATGAGTTCTATAAAAATTCGGAAAACTGAATCCGGAATAAGGCCTAATTCAGAATATCCAAACAGAATAATGATTTGACCTGCAGCAAATTTAGAATATTGTCATATTTTGATTAATAGTGAAGTAGTGCTTATAAACTATTCGTCCTCCTAACAGCCATCTGTGCATCACTGATTAAATTATGTCCACTGTTCCAGCTTGTGCAGCTTGTGAAGTGTTTGTGGTTTGTGTCACTCCAAGCAGGGCTCCAACTACAAAGAGGGTTTGACTCCGGTGCTCAGCCTTTTGACTGAAGGATCCAGACACCACAGGGAGATACGCAGATATATCAAAGCTCAGGTACAGCAGCTGACAGCAGTTTTAAAGAGAGGAAATAATAGTGACATTTCTGGTGAAACGTTGAGCTGCTCCTTTAATCTCAAAGGCGAGCATCAGCCCTGCTGAATTGTCTGAGTAAAATACTGACATCTGAACCACATGTTAATCTCCCTATAACTATTAATGTGTGTATGTTTGTTATTCAGTGACTAGGTTTCAGAGCTTTGCTATAGTGAAATCAAAACAATAATCTGAAGTTTATTTTTAAAATCTCTTTTATTTTCAGGTACTTCCCCCACTGAAAGATGTGAAGATCAGGCCAGAGATCGGCACCACCACCAGAAACAAGTTGGTTCGCCTTATGACTCATGTTGACATGGGTGTGAAGCAGACGGCTGCAGAGTTTCTCTTTGTCCTCTGCAAAGAAAGCGGTGAGTAGTGGTTGGGTCATGGGGACGTACATAAACACAAGGGGCCAGATCCATAAAACTCTGCGTGGATTCATGACTTAAATAGTGTATGCGCACAAAGACAGAAATATGCATACACATTATTTTCATCAAATTTACAAAGCTGTGCGTATGCATGTTTCTGTTTTATAAATCTCAGTTATCATGGTGCTGGGTACACATGCACAAGCCTTAATTCCACACCCACAGTTCTCTATAAATGGATATAAAAACGCCCTCAAACTTATGTTTGTATATCATTACATTTGCCCTCCCTCACTCATCAGACCTGTTAGTGAAGAATACAGTGAGGAAAGTGCAGTTTAACTGACTGACCTCATCAGTGAGGTCAGTCAGTGAAACTGCAAGACTGTCATTATATGCACGACTGTGGCTATTTATTGCGTCTGTGCCATTAATTCATCACATTTCTGCAAAACATAGTTACAGTGAAATCCCCATTACTATTATTATCCAACATCAGAATGGTGATCAATGATTCATCCATAGCATTCATGTTCAAATAGACTTTACAAACAGCTCCACAGGAGAAACCTAAACGATCACTGACAGGGAGATAATTGGGATAAGTAATTTGAAACTAAATTTATAAATTCACCTTTGATTATTTTTTACAGAACGCAGCCTGCACAAATGATAACAGAATCATTGACCTAAAGACAATGTTGTCTCTCAACTTATATTTCATCTTGTCCTTATCATATCACCTGAAGCTATCTCAGTTAAAGGTCTTAAGTATGCGTAAGGTGCGCACATCCTTAATGAATACCAGTTTATATGTGGGAAAAGGCATGCGTATTGTTTTTTTTGTTGTTGATTGTAGTGAAGAAGTGCACTGCCAGATGTACGATTACTGCATATCTATAACTACGGCATGGTCTGTCATCACACCTGAACAGTTATATGTAACTTCTTGTATTTGTGGTTGTCGTCTGGTAGTGGACAACCTGTTGAAGTACACAGGATATGGAAACGCAGCAGGTCTCCTGGTAGCTCGAGGACTTCTCGCTGGAGGGAGAGGAGAGACTCAGTACTCCGAAGATGAAGACTCAGACACAGAGGAATACAAATCTGCAAAACCCTTGTGAGTGCTCTGTACGGGTCTTAGAATAAAGCATTGACGACCCGATGTCAACATGTTTAATACATTAATGTGTTCATCGATAATGTACATGTGTCATTCTGCGATATGGAGAAAATCAAATACCTCAACACTGATATTGCAACGATATTGTAGGGTTGGTGCTTCCACAAAATACTTACACAATGAGCTTTTTTGATAAATAATCATCAGTAATGTGGATATTATGACTAAGTGGGTAAATGCAAATAATAGAACAACTACAACATTTTGTGTAATTTTAGAAAATTACATAATTTTATAATAATGCAGCCTTTAATATAGGATAACATTTTGACATTTTGACACAATTGACATCGATATTAAGCTTGCTTATCTGCTTGTTGCAGCATCAACCCCATCACCGGTCATGTGGAGGAGCCAATGCCGAATCCCATCGAAGAGATGACAGAGGAGCAGAAGGAGTACGAAGCCCAGAAACTTGTCAATATGATTGATAAGTTGTCAAGGTACTAAACTAGAAATGACTCTGAGAACAAATATCTGAAGTGCCCTCAGTTTATGTTAGTATCAATCAATTAATCAATTAATCAAGACAATCAGCCAACATTATTTATATAAGAGCTCTAACAGCTCAGTGCACTGTAAATCGCTTCACCAGTTGTTGACACAAACAATTTTAAAAATATTGAAATGTTAAAATAGAATAAAATAAAGCACGATGGTCAGCTTTGACCATCAGAAGTTGTGATTAAAAATAAAATAATAAGGATGATCATAAGATATATATAAAGAAATAATTTAACCATAAAATGATAAAATACTTCTAAAAATTTCTAAAAAGAGTCAACTGTACCACTAAACGCTGCTGATATTTGCTTTGTTGACTGCCACTGGCCTTGTTGCGAATAACGACATTCACTGTCGGCAGTGGCTGATGTTTGCATGTTTTGTCATGTCAATTTTGTGCTGGCTAAATGTTATTTGCGGTCGCATTCGGGCAACAGTAACACCAAGCTGCTGATTTTGAGAAGCCACTGGCTTGACCTGACTCTAACGTAAGATGGCGATGCTCGGCATGTGCACGTGTGGTTTGTTTCCATGTTTGCTTTCAGTGAGCTGCTGTTCAGCTCTGGATCCACCATTTTGGTTGAGAAGAGAAATCGACTGAGCTGCAACAAGGCAGATATGCTTATCTTTGTAAAGAAAAAAACATGCATAAAACATAGGTTATGAGGTACCAGAGGTTATTTTTTATTATCATTAATAATAGAAGGAGGAGGTGCACTGCTATGGGCTAAAGTGATATTTTAGGAGCAGGGTGTAGGTTTTAGTGGCATCTAGTGGTGAGGATTGCAGACTGGAACCAGATGAAACTTCTCCCCTTTGTAAATCCGTCAGTGTTTATTGTTCAGAGGATTTTTAGCAGAGGCCGCATTATACACAGAGGTCTTCCTCTCCCCAAAACAAAAGGGACCTGATGATTACAACTTGTAAAAACACTGAACATAGTAATGTCACGCTAAAAATCAGTGTTTTACTGGCATTATACAAATGAGCCTAACTAGAGCCAGTGTTTGTTTTGTCTGTTCTGGACTGCAGTAGAAACACAGCGGTTTAACATGGAAATCTCTGAATTGGGAGATATAAGCAGATATGTAGATATAAATGGCTTTTATATAAGGTTTTTAGGTGAAACATGCTAAAGAAAATACACTCAAATTTAAATTTAAATATTTCTTCCAGTATATCCCCCTATATCCTACACGCTGGACCTTAAAACACTGGTATTGGCTAAGATGCCACAGAAGTCTCTCAAAAGAAACAGTCATTAGTCATAAAAGTCATTATATGTTGAATCTCAACTAAGATGATTAACTTTTTCAGTTTGAACAGTTGTTGCTGCCCTTGCTCAAATTATTCATATTATTCATTGTTTGCTCTGCAAAGAGCGCCGCTGTATTTTTGTTGACCTTTCCTTAGTGAGCAAGCACAATACCTGCACAAAGGTAACGGAGAGCTCGCTCCCTGCCAACCGATTCATCAAAGGAAGAATCTCTTGCCGTTAGCTGCAGCTTCAATTAGGCCTGGACCTCCAGTACGCCCCAGCAGCTGTGGGCACGCCACTGCAGCATGATTACCACCGCTCCGTTAATTATCACCTAATTGGGACACACAGTCCCAGTTCCTTTATGTGCCGCATTCAGGTTTTTGATTACACACGTGTCCTGACTTTATTCTCGTTATTCTCAGGAGCCAGTCATTGACCAGACAGAGTAGACATAGACAGAGGCACAACTAACAACAAAGCAATTTGGGTGGAACGTGGACGAAGAGGAAGAGACACGGGTTAACAAATGTGTAGACATAAGAAAGCTGACCTCGTCGTTGTGAAGCCAAAGAGGGGGTTGAGCTGTAATGAGGCACGTGCGTTCAGAAGAGTAAGATTCCTTTCTGTGGCTACATCTTCTTTCTTCTCTTCCTCAGTCAAGGAGATGTGATGATGGCGGAGAGGTGCTTCCTCAGTACAGGCTCTAAGGAGATCATTCAGACTCTGGAAGAATGTGCTCCCCTAACTGCTTTACTGGTCCTCCAATTAGCACATATTCTGCACCCCCGAACATCCCTCTATAACATCTGCCAGGCCCCCAGTCCTCTGTCACTGCAGAGAAGGAGAGGATGGATTACTTTTGCACTAATTGGAGAAAGATGATGTTTTATGCTTTTGTTTGTTTTGTCTTGTTAGTCCTCATTGTGCCTGCTGACTTTAACCAGGTGCCACAAGGCTGTAGATTGGTGGTGCCTCTATGCAGGTTTCATCCCCAGAATATTTTCAAATTTAACCACACCATATTTCTCCTTTTAAGTAACTTGCGTAACATGTATATTTCCCAGGATATGTTTAATGTTAAATGGAGGAATCAGTACAAATTACATGGCCATTTATATTTGAATCTCTATTCAAAAGAATGTAAATGGGTGCTTTTTGAATCTTTGGTGGATAATTCTCTGATTAGTCATCTTAGAGGGAGTGGTGACACACAGTGCAGGTATAATTGGATTAGGATGAAGGCTTTGAGGAGATTAGTCTGAGCGCTGATCCTGTAATTAAACTGCCAGAGGAGAGGAGGGGAAGTCCCTATAAAGGGGGGTAGCGGGGTTGTAGAGTGAGGGTCCTTGAGTTTTGGATGCAAGAGAGTAAAGATGTATGAGTTAAAACCCTCTGTCTGTGGACACAAAGGGTTCTGAACAGAGCTGGGTTTTGTTTAAATTGAAAACATTGATGAGGACAGTCATACATTTTTATACCTCCGCACCAGCGATTGCCAAAGGCCAGAGGCGTTATGTGTTTGGTCTCTCTGTCCATCTGTCTGTATGTATGTTCAGCCCATTCTCGTGAACGTGATATTTGGGTGGTCAGAGGTCAAGGTCACTATGACCTTGCATCCATCTCAATCTTGATGATATTTTGAACAACATGCTATAGTATCACTCTTTGATGATATTTTGTACAAGGTCATAAAAATGGCTTGAAAAAAACATCATAATTTAGCATGTCAAAAAATGGCCAAAAACACCATAGTATAGTAAACGTCATAATTTAGCATGTCACATAGTATAGTATGGCGAAAAATGTCAAATTTTGACATGTCCCAAAAATGGCTGAAAATGACATATAAGAGCTTGTAGAGACGCGTCATAGTATACAAAGTGGAAACAAAGGGCAAGAAAAGCCAAAAACATCATAATTTTGCATGTTGGAAAAATTCGCGAACATATGAACACATGTTCCATATGACAAATACATGACATGTAGTGAAATGTAATGATATCAATTTACCTTTTTAACACCTCCTCATCCTGCAAGGTGGCATGTCTGATGTTTTTCTTTTTCCGTCCTCAGGCAGAACGTGATCCGACCAATGGGGGTCATGCCGGACGGGACGTTAGCACCTCTTGAAGAAACTCTCCGTGATCCACCTGGGGACTCAGGATCAGACTCTGACTAGTGCGCTGTACATTTTTGCCACATTTTTCCAGGCGAAGCCCACTTGGCCCAAACACATCTGGAGCTGTGTCCCATTTCGAAGTCTGGGTCCTCTAAAGGAACATGTCCATTCAGGTGGGCCTGTCGGAGGAGCTAAAAGATGGCTGAAGCAGTCTGCCGTCACTGAGAAAAAGAAAGTGATTAGATCCACACACTGTACTGATACCTCCAAATAAATCATACTTTGTTAACTTAAACTGGCAGATACCAATACAATGTGTGAATCTATAATCAAGACTACTCCCACATACACCCAAACTTTTGTTGTTTTTTTAAAACTCGTGTCACGTAAATATTGTCCTAAATTTAAGATTAAATAGTGGTAACTGGGGCAAGTTTTGTGATATTTCTGAGTATAATATTTCGTACAACAAATGCAGCACAACTGGCCAATAGTGTCTCGGGTTGATGGTAAAAGTGTCCATACAACATCTATTTAACTGTAAGTTTCCGTCAAGTCTAGTAAAAGCAATGTATAACACGTCGGCCTCTAATGCCGTATTCAGTCTAAAGACACGTTCACACCGGATGAGGAAGCGCGTATGTGTATTGTCACGCGAAAAGTTCAGCTGATCCCACAAGAAGCACATTTGTCGACGCCGGTTAGCAAGTGAATCTGCTCCTCTGCTCGGCTCTAATCACACGGAGAGCTCCGGCTCTGTCTGCTCGTGTTTGTGTCACACAGCTGACAAATACTTGGAATAACAAAGCATGCATATTTTATAATCAATAAGAATCAGGTAATTTATATTATATTTGTAATATATCCTTTATATCTTTGTTAATAGGATATGCATTTAGAAATAATGGATAATAAATCATTGGTGGGTTTTATTGCCAGATTCAATTAAAAAAAAAATAGACCAGACACAGAAACTGTTGCTTTAGATAGTGAGGCAGCAGCACTTCTCGTGTAAACTTGCATTTCAGTGACCGTTTCTGTACCTGCAGGTGTGCGGATTATAGATGAAAGAAAAAAATGTATCCTATTTGATGTGCCTCGGACCTTTTTTTTCTTTTTGTCCGTATATCGAAAGAGGTATCATGTATCGGTTTCTGTGCTAGTATTGTGGGTTCCCAAAGTTATGGAAAACCTGGAGAAGCCATGGAATTTCACTATCATGTTTTTCCAGGCCTGGAGGAGTCATGGAACTAGTAACAATCATTGAAAGTTTTGAAGTCATAGAAAAAGTCATAGAATTTTATTGCGTGTGATTGCGTGCCTGTAATTTTTACTAATAGCAAATTTATTTTCTGTAGCCGTCGACGTAACGTAGCTCAAATATGCGCTGATATGTCACATTTTGTTAAACTCTGTATGCCCGCTAGCCGAAATTATTTGAATAGAGTTTGAGGGCTGATATGTCTGAAAACTGCCGGGCAAGAAAAAGGAAATGTTTCCATGGTTCCTCGAAAAGTCATGGAAAGGTTTTGAAATTTTATCCATGAAAACGTGTGGGAAATCTGTTAAAAATCCTGGTACTGCAACATTTATTCAGTCTAGAAATGTGACTTTTGGTGATCCAGCTCTGAACTGGGACACAGCTCATCATGAGGCCCTGACGCAGACGCTCTCCAAAGTGGAAGCGGACTTGACGTGCGATAGAAAGACTGCAGTGGCACCATTACGCATAAGAGGCCTCCAAGGTTACTGTTGCACCTTCCTCGTTTATTTTGCCGCTCCCTATGTTGAAAAAATAGATGTAATAATATAATTCTTTGCTGGATCATGTGTATCTCACTGAAAGCACTGTTGTTATGGTTTGTTGAACATGTCATTGGGTCTGAATAATCATTCCTTCACCTGTGCTTTTTGTTTTTCACTTTTTTAAAATGTTTTTCTGATTTTTTCTGCTACATGATTTTGTAGATGATTTAAGTGCACATTATACACATTTAAACGTGAAATCACTGAAAATTGTTTGTTGTTGGTTTAAAATCACGTAGCCTGTCCAGCATGGACCACAGGTTCGATGTATATTTAGAAATCGGGCCGTGTCAGTAAGGATAGATTTAACTTGCAGCTCACGTTTGGTTGTGTAATTATCATGAATGTTGCACACCAGTTAGTCGCCAAGGAAACCTTCGAAATTCAGAGCTTGTTGGTTTACTGTCACTGAAAAGGGGTTCTTGAACTAGAGGAGTTTGAATGGAGAGATGCAACATTTCCCTGTGCTGGATGATCTTAAACAAATTGTTTTTGCCTGTTGTGAACTCTTGACAAAGAAATGTCTAAACTGCAATGATTGTTTTCTAATCCATTTTACTTTTGCCAAATGTGCATGATATTAAATCAGGTCTCAGTGATGTGATTTTTTTTTTTTTGAGATTGAAATTTTTGCTAATTTTTATACAAATCCACACATTTAGTGTCTGTATATACTGAGTAATATTTCTTTGTGTTGGTACAATTTAATTTAAAGTAAAACCTGCCAGTTCTGAAATAAGCTGAATGTTTGGTTAAGACACAGCAACAGATTTGGCCTCCGAACTGTTTGTTGTATTTAAAAAAAAGAAAAAAAGAAAAAGCTTATTACAATCCAGAGAAATTGAATATCGCTTTAACCAGAGAACATTTGCTATTATTAAACAAGTTAGCAACAAATATGTGAAAAGTGCAAAAAATTACCCAAAAATGTTATACAATTTGTAAAGGTGTGTATGGCTTTCATTTGAAGATTTATGGTATTTGAATTCTCTGGAGTTGGCCTCTTACAGGTGAAAATGATTTTTTTAGTACCTTTTAAATTTAATGTGAGTAATCTGATGTTTTTTTTCCTGCTTGTAAAGTGACAAGAGTTCAGCTATACAGGCAAGTCGCAAATTAAATAGGAAAACACCACTAAATGGTAACTTAGGTATTTTTCAACCTGGACCTTAACGTGTTTTTTTTTGTCTTAAGTGACTGATTGGAACATTTTCTAAAATTGGTCCATTGTGAGACACTGCAGCGAAACAGGTAGCTGTGTAACATTTATGCAGTCAGTTTACTTCGGCTAAAATTGCTTGTTTTTGTCGCTGACTCACTCTGTTTATAATTATTATTATAAGTATCTGACAACATTATGTAAATCATCGCTACAGAGATAGACCTTTTTATTAGAGTAACACCCTTTTTGTTTAACCAGAGACTGCCCCAAAATCCCCATCACAAAAGCGATATTGGGGAGCTGTTTCTGGTTAACTCTTTAACATCCTTGATTGACATCAGTTTTCTTCACTAGCAATTCAACCTCTGAAACAAGAGAAAATTTATTTCAAAACCACAAGATAAATCATACTGAGCAACTTGCTAAGAGGTGTCCTGCAAACTACAAAAAGATAAAAAAAGAAAAAAGTAAAATATTCTGAAAATTAGCTGGGGGGAGATTATGTGATCCAAAAATAGGGGGGGAATATTCACAACCTATAATATAATTCGTTTAATGATATTACAGAAAAAAAGTTTATTTCTTACTTTTCTTTTCTTTTTTTCTTATAATTTTCAGGTAATTTTTTATACCTCCTAATTTCTTGTTATTTTTTGGGCCATTTCTTAATAAGTTGCTTGTTGCCCTTACATGTTTTGCAAGAAATCAAGCCTATTTGCTCAGGTATCAAAGGGTTAAACAAAGAGGATCTTACTCTTAAACAAAAAGGACTACATCTTATTTTGCCATACACTTAAAATAACAATCTGAGCCTGTTTGCAGCAAAAAAAAGATATTTTAGTGGATTTAACTTGACAGTGCACAAAGGTAGTTGTATTGCAGCCTGTTTTGCCCTCTGCTGCAGTTTTACTCAATACTGGACAATTTTAACAAGATGGCCCATTATTCATTTAGACACAAAACATCAAAAAATCGGGTCCACATTGAAAAAGGCAGAAGTTTCCTTTCAGGTGTCTTAATCAGGTGTGTGGCTGCCACAAGCCTTCAAATCAACTTTGGTGCTCTTCACTTTAGAAGTCCCCAAAGGCAAGGGCATAGGTTTTATAAAACACTTGTACTTATCAAACTGTTTACTCACTATTTGTTATGTTTTGCTACTAATTTCTTCAGGTTTTCACTTTAAATTCATCATGCATCTGTAGGTCAGTTTTTTTCCTTGTGTGCTCCTGTGTAAAAATGCCTTCTGTTTCCTTCACAATCATAATGGGATAAATCAAAATTGCATGTTAATCACTCCTTCATGTGCAGAGAATATGTTATGGTAATGATTTTGTTATTTTTGCACATACTTTACATACAGTGGGGCAAAAAAGTATTTGGCAGCCCGTTGTGCACGTTGTCCCACTTAAAAAGATGAGAGGTCTGTAATTTTCATCATAGGTACACTTCAAATGTGTGAGACAGAATGTGAAAAAAAAATCCAGGAAATCACATTGAATGATTTTTAAACAACTTATTTGTAAATTCTTGCGCAAAATAAGTATTTGGCACCTGCAAACAAGCAAGAATTCTGGCTCTCACAGACCTTTTACTTCTTCTACAAGAAGCTCTTCTGTCCTCCACTCGTTACCTGTATTAATGGCACCTGTTTGAACTCGTTATCTGTATAAAAGACACCTGTCCACACCTTCAAACAGTCAGACTCCAACCTCCACCATGGTCAAGACCAGAGAGCTGTCTAAAAAACACTAGGGACAAAAGTTTAGACCTGCACAAGGCTGGGATGAGCCAATCTACAATAGGCAAGCAGCTTGGTGAAAAGAGATCAACTGCTGGAGCAATAATTAGAAAATGGAAGAAATACAAGATCACTGACAGTCTCCCTCGACCTGGGGCTCCATGCAAGATCTCACCTCATGAGGTACAAATGATCTTGAGAACGATGAGGAATCAGCCCAGAACTACACGGGTGGACCTCGTCAATGACTGAAGAGAGCTGGGACCACAGTAACAAAGGTTACTATTAGAAACACACTACGTCGTCATGGACTAAAATCCTGCAGCGCCTGAAAGGTCCCCCTGCTTAAGCCAGCACATGTTCAGGCCTGTCTAAAGTTTGCCAGTGACCATCTGGATGATCCAGAGGAGGAATGGGGCCATGTATCGTGAGATTTTGAGTAAAAACCTCCTTCCATCAGTGAGAGCATTGAAGATGAAACGTGGCTGGGTCTTCCAGCATGACAATGATCCCAAACACACCGCCGGGCAACGAAAGAGTGGCTCCGTAAGCAGCATTTCAAGGTCCTGGAGTGGCCTAGCCAGTCTCCAGACCTCAACCCAGTAGAAAATCTGTGGAGGGAGTTGAAAGTCTGTGTTACCCAGCGACAGCCCCAAAACATCACAGCTCTAGAGAAGATCTGCATGGAAGAATGGGCCAAAATACCAGCGACAGTGTGTGCAAACCTGGTGAAGACCCACAGGAAACGTTGCCAACAGGTTACATTACAAAGTATTGAGTTGAACTTTTGTTATTGACCAAATATTGATTTTCTGTACCATTTATACAAATAAATTGTTTAAAAATCATACAATTTGATTTCCTGGATTGATTTTTCACATTGTGTCACATTTGAAGTGTACCTATGATGAAAATTACAGACCTAATTTTTTTTTAAGTGGGACAACTTGCACAATCTGTGGCTGCCAAATACTTTTTTGCCCCACTGAATTGTGTATAGCACCACGCTTATTTTATGTAGTGAAGCTTCTTCTAAAATGTTAATAAACTGAAGAGTAAGAATAGTTGTCATTTTTGGACCTGTACTACATACACTTTATAAAAAGGAGAAAAGATGCAAATATTACTCAATACTTTTATTAAATATTGTTTAAAATACAGTGTTGTGCTGATATAAAACATTAACAAGTGAACACACATGGGACGTATAAAACACCTGAAGAAACATTATTTTTGTTACAGGGCTTAGATATTTATTCACTAGTGTTCTGGAGGGACCCTCCTTCTATAATAAGTGCTTTAAATATGCTTATTGGTAGTTTGATAAAATGAGTTTTTGATTTAAATATGAACAGATGAGGAGTGAAAGAGCACTTTCACTCAAATGCACACAATGAAAACCGTTTTCCAGAAAATGACCTGATGAAAAGTAACGTGTGTACAGGAAGAACAGTCTTAAGGAGGGAGGAAACTGTGTCAAACCTTTCCAGTGCCGACGTTAGTTAAACACGCGGTGTCAGTTGCTCGGGCTGGATGATGCAGAGCTCTTGCAGTCTGTCTCTGAGTCCGTCTCCTCACCGCCGCTGCTGGCTGCTCTTTGACCTCCTGGTCTGGACCTGGATGTCTCCATCACACCTGCAGGCTCTGGAGCTGCTCTGCTCTGGCCAGGTGTGTGTCCGCTCACTGACGAGGGGCTGCTTATAAATGTAGGGACGTCCTGCAGAGAGGAGATTGTTGCCATCGTCAGCAGAAGAGTTTTTAAATAGTTAACGGCAAAGTCTACAGGGGAGTACTACTGCATGTGTGAAATCAGGTTATACATCTCCTTCTGTGGCTCCAGAAGGAGGTGCTTGATTTTTGATCAGTTGTCTCAAGCAGGGTTCCTGCAGTTTAAAGTAAAATTTAAGGCTTTTCAAGCACTTTTAATGCTTCTCGGACTGAAGTTTAAGACCAAATTTCACACTCGCACACACACACATTCCCCCTGCAGCACAGAAGACCTGAACAATCAGCTCAGTTTCAGGATTAGTGTCACAAATGCAGCATCTGACCAAATCACTCCCCTTTGGTTCCTGACCAATGACACTCTACCAGATGCACTGCTGGCAGGGTTCCCACAGTCATGGAAAACCTGGAAAAGTCATGCAATTTCACAATCACATTTTCAAGGCCTGGAAAAGTAATTGAACAAGTAAAACTTATTGAAAGTTTTGAAAAAATAATAGAAAGGTGCATAAATTAAATTACATTAATGTAACGTAATGTAACGGTGAATTTAGCTGACAACGTAGCGTAGCTTCACTATGCATCAAAGTTTGAAAATGTTATGGTTTTGCTTTTGTTTATTTGTTCATCAAAAAAGTTTCTTCAAAAGTTTTTTTTTTCTTTAACTCTTTTTTAGATTTCCCTTTTTCTTCAAATATTTGGCATTTTTTATAGAAAACCTAAATGTTAAAATTTCTTTTTAAAGAAACAAACCACAGGTTTAGAAGGCACATTTTCTATAAAATCCCCTAAATTACTATTATTATTATTAGAAACTGCAACAACAAAAATTATGTTGGTTTTTAAATTTTTTGATGGTCCTGAAACACATTATTGGGGACACTGAAATTATGTTTGAATTGAGTTTGAAAAACGCTGGGCAAGTGGGGCGAAGCAAAAATTATATTTTGGGTCCTTGAAAAGTCATGGACAAGTTTTGAAATGTTGTCCATGAAAATGTGTGGGAACCCTGTAATGGATTTCTGACCAAACTGTTGGCGGACAAGTTGCATTATGGGTAATTAAGGCACCAAAAAAAAGAATGTGTGGAATGAAAATAGAGGATACCCTGATTCTGCTGCACCAGTTTTAATACTTAAAAAAGAAAATTGTCCACCCAGAGAGTTATACTTTGGACCTTCGTGTATAACCAGCAACATATTTTTTAAAGGCCTTTTAAAAAGTAACCTTCTGTG
Source organism: Plectropomus leopardus (assembly GCF_026936395.1). Classification (NCBI taxonomy): domain Eukaryota; kingdom Metazoa; phylum Chordata; class Actinopteri; order Perciformes; family Serranidae; genus Plectropomus; species Plectropomus leopardus. The sequence goes on from NC_142182.1 coordinate 12,090,680, forward strand.
TTTCCTGACTCCTCATCAGCTCCTCGATCTCGTTGTTCCAGCCGAGCATTTCAGCAAATCTCTGCACTGTATCCGCCAGGTCACCCAGCTCCATGTGGTCCCCTCTGCGCAGTGGGACCTTCTCAAAGGGACCCACAGCGTGTCGGTTCAGGAGGAGGCGTGGCACGGTGGAGCGCACCGTGTTCACCAGGCTGGCGAATGGCTCAATCTGGGACAAAACATTTTTTTGCAAATATATAACTGAGCTCAGTTTATCTGCACACAAAATGTACCAGAATCCATTTAAATGACTGAATACAGATATTAAAATGTTAACCTGTAAAGAGGTGCCCATAATAATCAGCAGGTCAGCTTTGGGGAAGTCTTTTGTGTGGAGAAAATACTTCTGAGGAAGGTCCTCTCCAAAAAACACAACATCGGGTTTGACTGTTGCGGCGCAGAAGGTACATATTGGGACGTTGTCATTCATTATGGCACGCTGTGAAACGATCGCATGAGGAAAGCATTACTCCGACATCAAATGCAGTAAATTATTGTATTAAAGTAGAGTGTTTTTTTTGTGAGTGTGTGTTCAGACGTACCTTAGCCTCGTCAGCAGGGTACGTGGTGTAACACAGGTGACACGAAGCTGTGGCAAAACTTCCGTGAGCTTCCACGAGTTTTTCATCTGGGATGCCGCACACTATAATCGAAGATGGTAAATATCAAAACACACGTTGAGAGCAAACAACATTTTTTCTACTACTCTATTCTGCACTTGCAATGGAAAGCTTCTTGCACTTCCGGCTCGCTCAGAGTTTAATTTGCTCTGATATTTTTGCTCCCTTTAAGACCTCACTCACGTTTCTCCAGACCGTCAATGTTCTGGGTGTACATTCGGAGCAGCAGGCCTTTGTGATGAAGCATGCGGATGAAGTAGTGTATGTAGTTTGGTCGGTGGCTGCCAGGATACAGAGCCTTGGCCAGGGAGAAGAAAGGCTGCGGGTCATTGGAGAAGTAGTCGATGTTGAAAATAGCTTCTGGGTAAGGGATGTTGTATTTCTCCAAGTTGGCGTAAAGACCTGTTCCTGGAGTTCTAAAAAATGTGGAAAAACAGACATTTTGACACCATGATGACGCTTACATTACAGAGCAGCCAACAGTACGCTTCTGGACGGTTTCTTTATTCACTGAAGGTTAATTCTTCAGGTGGAAAGACTCAAATCGTAGTAAAGAGAAAAGTTGAGGTCATGGAGAGAACAAAACCCACAGACACTGACCTAAAGTCCGGGATGCCGCTGGCTGTGCTGATTCCTGCTCCGGCCACCACAACCACGTTCTTACAGCGGCCAAGCTTCACCAGCCGAGCCACAGAAGCTAGACCGCCCCGGGACGAGGTCTTGGCAGCTGACGCAGACGGACTGCCCCGACCAGGTGTGGAGCCAGAGGACCGAGCAGCCTGAGAAACAGGGTCACTGCCGCCTTTGGACGTCTTTGCTTTACTGGAGAGCAGGACAAGAAAAGACACATAAGAGACAATCCCCGACAGAATTATTAGCAATAAAATGATCTTTTTTTAAGATTATAGGGCTTTTGCTTTTGCTTTTATTAGATGGGACAATTTAAGCATGAAAGGGGGAGAGAGAGGGGATGACATGCAGCAAAGGGCCCAGGTCAGACATTAAAGCAAATGCACCCGAGTTAGCTGGGGAGCTAGATTTCATCAGTAGTACCTTGTTTAATGTTAACAGACATCCTAAAATATAAAATCGAGTAAAAGTTTCTGTAGTTTGTCCTCACCTTGTGGGAAAACCGTCCTGTCCACTCACACTCATCTGACTGAGGTCCTGGGCCAAAGCTGAGTCCGCCTGCTTCCTTCGCTGTTTTCCATACAGACCTGACCCAGAGTCCTCCTGGGTCTCTGCGGGGTCGCTGTGCCTGGCCTGGGAGCTGGAGCTGCGGGTCATCCTGGTGACCGGATGCTGGGGGGCTTTTTTGTCCCAGTTGGACCTGGACCTGTTCATTCCAGCACCTGTTGACACAGAGAAAAAAAGCCCAAAAAAGCCTATATGAAACATCAATCACTCTCTATTAGGGGTCAACTAATATTGTTTTTTCTGGGCTGATACTGATTATTATTATAAGGTAATGAGACCAATAGCCGATATTAGGAACTGATGTACATTTGTCAAAAAGCCTTGTTTGAAAAAAATGTTTAATCAAAACTGAATATTTCAACATCATATACAGCAAGTTCCCAGCAACTTTTTTTTTTATAAAGTCATGGGACAGTTTAATAAAAAATGAATAAACACAAATAGCTCCCTGAGGTTTTACAAAGTAAAAGCTCCTCCCATGCTGACACTTTCTTTGCACTTTTTAATTCAATTTATTGAGATCATCAAAGTAAAACGTCGATACAGATAATCTGCAAAATGCCAAATATGAGCCCCAATAACATGTCGACCCCTACTGTCTATGAGCTGAAATGTGCTATCAGCACAAAGTGAAATTTGTGCAAATAACATTTGAACGTCAGACATAAAAACATTATTTTGAGCTTCTATTTCCTTTTGTTTTTCCTAAATGCATTAATTTAGCTGCGACTTGTTTTCAGTGATTTGCTCTCCCTCCGTCCTCCGTGTCCCATATTTAAAAAGCTGTTACACTGAAATCATCCTTTTCTCATCCCTCCCTTTGCACAGAGAGAAGCCGAAATGTTTTAAAACTGTCAACCACTGAACAAAAGGTAATGGCTCCAATATATTTAGCACCCCCCCGGTCCTCAGCAGCTATGCTAATACAGTCCACAGCTGTGGCAGCTTTACTGTTCAGGGAGAGTGGAGGGCAGAGCGGAGGGGTGAGGGAGGGGGTGGGAGTTAAAAAGAGGGGTGGCAGAGGTGAAAGGGAGCCTTAGATTGAACCTTAGATTGACTGTGTGTCAACAAACCCAGCTGGGAGAGAAAAGAGGATGCCCCCTAACGGCCCCCTCAAACTGAGGAAAAGGAGAGAGGGGGAGCCCAGAGATAAATGATACGGTGGCGGGATTCAATAAAGAGGGAACAGAGGAGTTGAAGGAGAAGAAGAGGAGGAGGGGGGGCTTCTTTTCCAAAGCTATTCTCGGCCTTCAAACAACTTCCATGAGGAATGAGTGTGAGTGATCAGGGAGAGGCAGCGGACAAGGAAACAAAAGAGCTACAACCCATAAAACATGACGGCTTCAGAGGGCAGCAGGGAGATAAGAGCAGCTTTTCTCCAGCAGCACCCTGTCGCCCTCCGGAAGGGGGGGCACTGATGCTCAGGAAGCAACAAAATAAATAAATATAGAAATAATAAAAATAGAATAAAATAAACATCAGTTATTGGGACAATGCTGTCTCTAAGCTTTTTTAAACTGTTATATTGACATGCGGAGAAAATGTGTTTAAAACTGATGTAAGCTACTAACAACCGTCTCAAAAGATCTCACTTTCTCCAAATTACTTTCATTAAGGTGCTTAATCTTCTCTCATTTTGCCTCCTTAAAGGCTGAAGCCCCAACATTACTTTTTTTTTTTCTCCCTGCACATCCTAAAGAACTATTAAAAACAGCAGGAGGGTGAAGGTCTCCTCTTTTGTCCGGACTCTGCTCAAAAAGACACTGCTGAGTAACAGGCAATAAATCACCAGCTCCGTTATTAAGGTCTCACACAGATGGTGCAGTGCAGACCCAATACGTCAACAACAAGGATGTGCACGATTAATCGACGATTCGATAAAACATTGCTACCTTCACTGGCTGGCACCAGAAACACGGGTCATTTAAAAAATGCCTCATTAAAATTTTATGCAGTTGCAATCACTCAATAATTATCAGGCACATTTGCTTGAAATTTATTTTCCAAAAGGATATTGTTTTCAAAACAACTGCAACTTATTTAATAAGTTGTCATGTTTTGTAGGATAATGTGCGATTTTTATAATGCAGAGTGCCACACATTTCACTGGTATTCAAAATACGATTTGGCTACTGAAAAATGTGACGTCTTCATATGGCTGTTAAAATACAGTCAAAATGCACTCAATTTGACTGAGAATTTTTTTTGTTTTGTTTGTTTGTTTGTTTTTTTAAATTTTGGCTTTTGCCTTTGTTGGAGGTAGGAAAGCTTAAGCATCAAACTGGAGATTGGGGGGATGACACGCAGCAAGGGGCCGGAGGACATGGGACGCCCACTCTACCAGCTAAGCAACTGGGCGCCCCTGTTTTCTATTGGTATTTTCTTACTTTTAGACTGGTCGACTAGCTTAAGTTTTAAAATTATGATTAAACATCAGGGAAATTAGCTGTTAGTAGCATGCTTAGATAACACACCTTCTATAATATCTGGAAAAGTAGTATGTATAGTATCTGGAAAACACACACGCACACACACCACGTTTATTCCTTCTTGGATATCATGGATTTACTAAATAAAACGGACTCATGGGAAAACAGTAGAATCTCGATGATGGGAGCTCATCTTGATAAACCAACAGTCAGTGTGTCTGCAGAAAACTGCTGGGAGGCAGCAGCAGGTTTACAGGCAAACAGGATACAAACATTGTTAAAATTGATTTTCCTTTACTGTTTTCAGAGTGGACACTTCAGCAACAAACCTAAAACAAATTAAAATGATACCATGCAATTTTAAAAGATTACATAAAACAATATTTTCCAAAAAATTGTTTATCTTATGGCATTAAACTGCTTTTCAGTGTTTTAAATGTCCACTTTTTTAACTGATAAAGAACTAATTGTGCCTCAAATGCTATTAAGAAGTTTTTGATGTCAAATAAATCCCTGTATAAATGACAAAAGGCTTAAAAAGGATTACTTTGCCTTTCAGGCGGCTCGTTCTCGCTCCCCGGTCAAAAGGCTGAGTGTGTCCCAGTGTGTCCCAGTACCGGACCACCAGGAGAGTAGCTGCTCATACGGAGGGTTACAGTTATCTAATTAGGACAGTCCTACAACACTGAGTGGGCACACCTCAGTGCTCACCATCAACCCCCCTCCCAAAAAAAAGCCAGGGTAATGGATAATCCTTTTTCAACTTTTGAGGCTGGAACCAAAAGCCAAACAGCAGCAAGGAGGCGCAGGAGGAAAGTTTGTGTCCAAACAACGAAAATGCAACAACATTATTATATATATTATGGCCTCTTTGTCTTAAAGCAATCCCTATAAAATGAAAATAAACAGATTATTATGTGTCACTCTAATTAAAAACAAGGCTGAGCGATTAAATTTTTCATGCAAGATTGTTAAATAATACTTTTTTGTTTTTAATTCTTGGTTCTGAAAACATTTTTTTAATGCTTGTATATCAATTTGTATGGACTAAATGAGACTGAGGATTGCATTTTGAAATGATAAAAAGAACACTCAGAAAAAGAAAACTGAAAAAATTAATAATAATAAATAATAATAAATTGCTGTTGATTAATTGTCTGTTAATCAATTAATATTTTTCTTTTTTTGTTAAAATATGAAATACATTTAGGGTTGCAGTGGTATATTGGTTTCAAGGTATACTGTGGTGTGAAACTTTTGCTTATCTACTGTTATTAAATAGACATGCAGCCAGACAGATAATCTTAACTTATTTTAGTTATTTTCAAAAGGGAGACTTTACACAATTTTTTAAAAATTCATATTCAAGTGTAGCAATAAAATGTTACTATTACGAATAATAATAATAATAATAGTAGTTGTTGTTGTTATTTAGAGACATCAACAGATCTGCTTAGGGAATTTAAATAAACTACAATCTAAACACCAAAATCAATATTTGGAGCATTGCTTTTACTTTTTGGTCCAGTGCAATAAGCCTTTCAACTCTGCATTTAAATTAAATAAAAAGCTGATGCATCCCAATCATCATTCACCGTCGACAACAGCGGCCTGAACCTGCCAGTCAGGACAGTCTTTTCCACCTCTGCAGTAACACGCCATGTCCACTGTGTCTTAAAGCAGATTTGGTTAAGTTTAATGAGGGGCTTTCACCCTGCAGCCCCAACATTTAACCCTCCACTTACCGCAGAATTGAGGACAGACAACTTTGATCTCTGCTGCCTGCCCCCCCCCCAACACAGGGATAGCAATGGGCAGCCTGGTAACCATGGAAACCTCTTCATTACTTAGCTACTTAGAGAGGAAACAGCTCTACATCGTCCGTCCCCACCTGCTCACTAATGACATATCACCCTGAGTAGCATCTTTGTTGGACTCTCGGTTCGACACAAAGCAGCGTGTCCTAATTTGTGTTAGTGTATTGTTTGCTGACACAGAGAGGGAGGCGGGCGGTGGAGAGCTGATTCTGCCCAGTAGGTCGATGGCTTACTAACGTCTCTGGTCCCGTTACTTTAAATTAAACCCCAATCTACCAATAATGCGATGTGATGTTATTTATACAACAGTGGAGATTCTTTTAGAGAATGGGATCTGAAAATAGACGCTGAAAGCACAGGTCTGTTCTCACCCTGACGGACATGTTCAACCACAGCTCAAAGCACTAGTGACTTACAACAGAAACTCAAAAATAAAAGCTGCAACAAACCACCTCTTTCACCATCAATTCATCTACTCAAAGTTTTTTTCATTAAGTGACTGCAAAGTCTAGAAAATGTTTGTAAAACACAAGATTATCTATTTATATACATGATGTTATAAAACGATTAACAACCACAAATTCTCACAATGTTTTACGCTTGGTAAATGACTTCCCGACAAAAACATTACAAGTGTTGGCAAAGTGCGGCTCACTGCAAAAATGACATTTTTCTGCAGTCTTGGAAGCTTGTTCATGTGCTTTAGATGTGAAGAAATTATTTGTAAGAAGGTATAATAACAAATAATCGACGACAGATTAATCAGTCGTTAAGAATTTAGTCAAACGTGAAATTTATTCAGTCAATGTATAGACTGTGCAGTGCTGTCAAAGTACATGCCACATGATATACATAAGTTCATATATTCAGCAAAAACTAAACAAAATATCTTGCATTTCTTTAGTTTGCAAACAACAGTAACTCAGAGTGGGATTCTGAATACATTGTAAACATTACAACAAATAAAATCAAACACAAATTACACATCTAAATGGGTGTAAAAGAGAGAGAGAGGGAGACGCACTGTGCTGCTGTTAGAGGAGCCTCTGACTGAGTTCACTCTGAGTGGTAAATTGCGAAAGGGACTGTTTTGAAAACGCTCGAGTCGCTCAAAACTTAACTCCTCCACCATGCAGGTGGCAGCAGCTTCACTTTCATCCATGGCTGTTGTTGCTGTGTGTAAGGGTATGACGTCACTGTCAACAAGTTGTAATGTTGCCGTTATCATGATATGAATATAACTTCTCATAATAGAAATGATACCGCTATTATCATGAACTATATGATATGGCACACCTCCGGTCTAACTATGTGCAACCTAATCCTGATTTTTAGAAAAACAAGAAGAAGAACCACTTTTGGATGAACAGTGCTGAAAGACTTCAGGCGCTCAGAAACATGGTGACACATCTTGCAGCTGGTCTCAGGTCTCACAGACGAGTGACCGACAGCGAGGCTGCAGTGGCACCTGCTGGGACTGAACTCGCATTACACATGAAAACCATTAACCCATTTTGGAAAACAATCGATGCCGCATACAAGACTTTAACTGAGTTACACAGGACATCTATATGATCTATTTGTTTTACCAACAGAAGTGGGAAATATCTGGCATTTATGGTTAGTTTTCAAAAAAATTTGTTTTTCTTAATCTGCATGTGAGATTCCACTGCTTGGATTCCCATCATGGCGAGTTCAAGAAAAGGAGTTTATTAAATTATTTTAAATATATATATGTACAATAATAATAATAATTATTTTTTTATTTTACAGTGCAAAATTGTGAAAAACAAGATTTAAAAAGGCATGCTTCTTATGTCTTAGCATTTTTAAGACTTTTGAAAGGATAATTTAAGTCAATTTAATACCAAATAAGGCCTTATATTTGGATTAATGAATTCAATGCCTTTTAAGGCTTTAAGGATCCGCTGGAACCTGTAAACCTTATAAATCTAAAAACAATAAGTAAAAGCTTTAGTTTTCTCTGTTTCACATTTTTACAAGATTGTGAAATTAGCAGCATTGAGTCTGGTTCAGACGCAGGTTAAACTGAGTAACAAGTCCTGTGGTGGAACTCATATTTTCATACATTTATACAGTAGTTTTGAGCATTTAATAAGGTTTTTAAGCCATTGATTTAGAAGGACCATCTGCGTCTGGGATATGTACTGAGTACAAGCACTTTTGGATCCATTTATGTTAAAGTTCCCCTCCACACCTGTTTTTAAAGCACTTTTTAAATTTTGTTTGTACTTCTACTTAATTATTGCTAATATTTGGGTCATTTCATCTTTCATTTTAATTTTTTTTTAATATTCTAAATAATTTTAAAAGAGCTAGGATAAATGTTAAGGGAACAAAGAAAAACTATCTTAATCATCCTAATTACATATTTAAAATGATGTTATGGAATTATATTCCTAAGCATTTTAAGTCTTGTTTGCCTTGTTTTTTTCTTTTCTTTTTTTAATTAATTTTCAGGATTTTATGTTTGTTTATTTGTTTTTGCACATTTTACTAATTTCTTAGGATAAGATTAACTTTATTAATCCCTAAAGGGGGAACCAATTGCTACCATGGTCAACATACAACAACAAGACAATAAACAAGTACAGTACAACACACAACAATAAATATAGCACCAGCCTAAGCACAATAGTCCACCACAACAATAGCAAAACGCAAAAAAGTGTTCATACAACTGCCTCCGAAAATGAAATAAAAAAGACAATTATAGATAATGAATGAATAACAAAGAGAGAGAGATACTATTAAGGATGTGCACTTATGCAATGTGCAAAATGATCCCTGCCACCTCAGGCAATCTTGCTACAACAACCAACAAAAGCAACAAATACAGTAAAATACCATAACAGTGACAGTAAAAACAACTCTGTCTGCCCAGTCAGATACAGGACATCGGCATCATTAAACAGTCGTTTTTTTAATCATTTGATTGCTGCAGGAACAAAAGCCCTCCTAAATCCTGTTATTTCATTGCTCACTCCCTCATTTTAATGTTTTCGAAACAAATCAAGCTAATTTGCTAACGTTTCAAAAGGTGACCGAGTTGTGTCACGATGTGAAGTAAACAGACTTGGGCTGAAGCACAAAAACTTATGATAAATAAAATACCAGGATACTGGAAAACTTCCTTTAAAGATGTCGTTAAATGTTGCTCCACTGTGCAGGAAATCAGTGCTGTCGTTATTATTGAAAGGTAAACACCCACATCCCCAGACCTCCGCTTATAATGATAATAATAATAATAATAATAATAATAATACATTTGCGTGAATAAGTCTATTATATAATTAACATTGTTCATTTCGGTACCTGTCTCTCCAAGACGGTAGTGCCTTTTGAAAGTGGATCAGACGGCGACAGACAGCCTGCAGACTTTGAGCCGCTCGAGATGTTTCACGTCCGAAAGCAAACTGATCTTATTTATCTCTAAACTCTGAGTTTGTAAATCTTCCCGCCGCTGCTGTCAGGGATCACCAAACATTTTCAAACGCATGTAGCTTACTTTGTCATCATGCACCACAAGCAGCCTAAAGAGCGAGTTTTGGAGGAGAAAGTTGTCACTCTGCTGCTGTTTCCAGGTACTAAATAAGTTATTACAAATACAGGCGGGAAACAAGAGCTGGAGTCACGTGACGCTGTGTTTCCGGTTCCTCTTTTTCCTCTAGTGGCGTTTCAGCAGGAGTCTCATTGTTAGTACATTGTAAGTCATTTAAGTTTTTGGTTCTTTCTTTCTTTCAAGACTCTAAAAATGCGATATAAGATAATTAACACTTTTAGCCAATTTCTGATTTCTGAATGACATGTTTTCATTTTGAGGTTTACCTTTGTTTTTGTCTGAAGAGATGGAGACAGTTGAACATCTATCTATCAGTGTTTATTTATGTCACTATTGACAGAATTTTCATAACTGGTTAATTATTGGGATTGTAGGTGTTGTTATCAAATCATATTTCAGCTAAATTCAGATACAAAATAATTGTTTACTGCACATGCCTTCACATCCATAGCTTTCACTTGAAAACAGGGTTATTCATGACAATTAAAATTCTCCTGCACACTCTGTAACCTCCACCAATCATACATTAGCATTACTTGTAGTCTAACCATATTCACCGGTGACATCTCATTTTTTAACAGTTTTGAAGGTGTGGAAACATTGTAAAACTCAAGCCTGCAAATCAGCTGCCCTGGTGCATGCTGTTTTCATCCTAACTTATGTAGCTGCAACCGTAACACTCAGCTCAAACACTGATCGAAGTCTCAACGCTTAACTCAGTTTGTCGTTTTTTCTTTTTTTGGGGTTGTACAGTAGCACAGTGGGTAGATGTCAGACTGTACTGATTGTATGTGTCTCTCTGCAGAATCACCTGATGATGTGTCACTTCGCCTTCCCAACACTAGATAGCAGCAATGACTTACTCAGGAATGAAAAGATTTAAGGTCTGTGTCCAAACCTCTTGGCTTCATTTTCAGATATTACATTCAGAAATGAAGCTGCATTTAATGTTCATAAATTACTTTAATTTGTCTTGTATTATAGTTATGTGCATCACAGTTGGGGGACTGTTGTGTGAGGTGTAACAGTGGCAGTGTGTGAAAAGGCACATACTTATATTACAATGACATGTAGAAGCTAGAAACAGTGAACCAAACAATTCAAAGGCTACTGATCATATAAGATATTAATTGACTCTCTCTCGCTTGACTAAACACAAGTATGCTTTTGTAAATACGCATAAACACATATACCTACACACTAACACTCTCACTTAATTATTTTTACTTTTTAGAAGCGTTTTTGGTTAATTTACGTTGCTTACTCTCGGTTTGCTTATTGCCTTTTTTTGACTTGTTTGTTTGCTTTTCTTGATTACATGACATTTGTATTTGTTTATTATCCTTATGAGTCTACAGTCCTCATAAGCCCCTTGGGGTACCTTAATCTCGCCCTCACAGCCTTGTCTTCTTTTGTTTTCTTACTCTAATCACTTAATATTAATTAATTATCTTATGTTAAAATGTAATCATCGAAGCATTCAAGGTCTTGCTGGTTGAATCTGACAATTTTGTTCATCTTAAAATCCTATGTATATATTTTAATATTTCTGATGTATACTGCCTATAGCATGAAAAAACAAACAGCCAGAATAATGAAAACTAATTTCAGTCTAATTTCTGATGTACTCTCTGTTTTTCATGCCATGCAGTACTTACAAAAAGAAGTCAGTTACATTCATATTTCCTGTAATGGAGCTGTGATATTGTGATATTTATTGTACAAAGAACCGTATTTATTGAAAAAGTGTCCACTGGGGATCAAGCTCTCAGTTTATTTCTGGAGTGCATAAACAGCCGGAGAAGCAGCATCACGCTGAGCAGTCACTCTGCAGAAGCCCAATGCAAAGACAGACTCTTGGGGCTCAGGCCCACGTCATCATGAGTGCTGTTTAAATTTTAAAATCTCAATTTCAACATTTTAAAGGAAACTCACTCTGGAAATGATGGACGTCCCCCTGCTGGCAAAATGAGCATTTCATGCACATGCCTATCAAAGATTTTTAAAAAATCTATATATATATTTATATATTTTTAATCGCACAATAAGACCACAACAAAAGTCCAAAACCTCTATTTAAACAGAGTACAGGTAAGTTAAAAAAAACCCAAAAAACATAAAAGGATATAAAGATGTGTCACCTCAATTACAAACAGTAATGAAGACAAAACACAAATAAAGAAAAAGACAAAAAAAGAGACGTTTTTAATCAAATAAAGATCAGAAAAAAAAATAATAAGGTCGAACACCTGACATAAAGTGAGATGTCTGTATTTAAAATGTAACAGAGAAAATCCACATAAAGATCTCCAGGCTCCACAGTTCTGTCCTCCACCATAAACAAGTGCAACAATTTTCCTTAAATTAAGAAAATATCATTCATTTTGAATGTGAACACAATACGAATTATTCTAAATTGTTCTTAAATATTGGTAGAGAGGGAGAAATATTTATTTAGTGATAAGAATTTTATAGCTCCGCACCACAGCTATACTGGTGGACTTGTGGTGTTGTTGGTCAGTCTATGAACGTTGACGGCAGCATTTATTATTTCTGTCAGTGGAGAAATCATAAAAAGCAGTCACAGAAAAGTGGGAGACCTGGAACTTGATGGCTCTTTCTAAGGTTTCACCTGCTCCCGTTTGACACCACAGCAGTCCAGCTTCTCTCTCCTCAATGCAACTTGTCAAGCTCATGCATATTTAACTTTTCGTGGCTGCTATCAGATGAACCAAACTAGCTGAAGGGGTGGTGCTGGGGAGATGATGGTGCTGATGATGTGTAAAGTGAGGGGGCTGGGTTTAGGAAAACCGGCTACACCTGCCCCTCCTCGCCAGGGATGGATGAGTTATGAGATGGAGAGGAGATCTAAGCCGTTCATTCAGTTCAGCTGCAGACAAAAGCGGGCCGGGCTCACAATGCTCAGAGGCTGAAACCTGGATTGTACACTTTCATTTGTGTCCTTCTTTAAACTGGATCCTTGGAAGATGAACCAAGTTGCAGAGGCTTTGACCGCAACTGGACATTAAGGAATACTTCAGCATCATCTTCCCAACCACAACTCCACTGAATCCTCACAGCAGAGAAAAGTGGAGAGGAAAAGTCCGTCTTACCTCAGAGGGACCTGTGGCACCACTGAAAGGTGGAGCCAACCCCGGTGCCACCAACTCTGGAAGGATGATGAACAGCATCTAGTGGATTTTTATTCTTTGTCAGAACAGAGTGTGTTAGTGAGGTATCAGGACACTGTTTTCAGATAACGTGGGAGGAAAAACAAAGACGCAGAGAAAGATGCCTTTTGGTGGGTTAGCAGGTTTGAAGGAACAGGTGCTTAAGCCGGGGAAGGAGGAAGTGAAGAACACAGTGGGGGACTCTCTAGGAAAGCTGCAAAGGTGAGAAGGTCTGTTTGGAGAGTGATGGGAAGGAGGCTGCAGACTGAGAGTGTTTCAGCTGTTGGTGAACTGCATGGAATAAGCTTTTAGTCATTATCTATGTATTCATGGTAGAGATTCGTTAGAAAAAATAAGTATAATGGAAACATTTGCTGTCAGAGAGATGTGGAGAGGCTGGAAGCGAGCACATTAAGCCCAGCATCTTCTCAGAGATCATGATGATAAATAAATATTTGATTCTTGTGCTTGCAAGGCAATGCCAGTGATGTAATCACAGATTTTATTTTGAGACATTAATACATATTTCATATCTGATACATATTTCACAGAGGGATGTGTGTGTGGGGAGCCCCCATTCTGTAAGGAAGATCGTTGTCATTTTAGGAGATAAAGGACTAAGTAGGCAATTTCCTGGAAAATGAATTCTGTGTGTATTGTTAATGTGCATGTACTTTTGTCATGTATAATAGCAATGCACTGGTTTACATTATGAACAAAGTGGAAAAAGGGGGATATTTTATACAGTATAAATAAATATATAAATAAATTGCATGCATATAAACCCCGTCATTGTAGATTTTTAAAATGAATATCTTTACTTTGAGTCTAAAAGAAAACAAAGAGTAATTCATCAATTTGTTTAGTTTTTTTCTGCTAAAAATGTGTTACACTTTAGTTCATATATGATGTGAGGAGTATAACATCGATCAGGTCGTCCGGCTCCACCTAAACACATTTATTTAATAGTTAAAGGAATCTCTTCACCTCAGCCCCTCCAGGTGGAGGTCTGTGCTCGCATAAAAGACGGATTACAGCAAACAAGCAATTCAGTGGGCCACTTTATGAGGACTGCACCCCAAATAGTTGTGACACTTATTTAATGTTTTTTTTAAATGGCCAGATAAGCAAAATACTTAAAAACTAAGTTTCCATAGATGGCTTCATAATTTGGGATTAGACAAGTTCATTTGTGGGGGCCTTTTTTGTTTAACGCACTGATGGAAATGTTTTGCTACATTTTAAAAGTCAGCGTGAAGTTAGCATGAACTTTTGCTTTACTGTTTTTGAACGTTATCATGTGTGTTGCACCTGAAAGCAAACTGATCACAGCAGCACTGAGACCTTGTGTGTCTCGGCTTCACCTCCTGCCCTCTTTAAGAGAGCAGACTCGTGTTACTGTCCTATTTTTGTTTCCATGTTTTCCTTTTACAAAGTTACAGGCAAAGTGGTATGACTCTAATATCACAGGAGTCGACAGATTATCGGCCGATAATCGGGGCTGATATTTGGCATTTTGTAGATTATCTGCAACAGCATTTTAGTTTAATCGTCGCTGATAAAATTAATTAATTAAAAAGTGCAAAGAAAGTGTCAGCATAGGAGGAACTTTTACTTCATAAAATTGCAGGGAGCTATTTCTATTTATTCATTTTTTTAAATTTTCACTTTATAAATAAAAGTTGCCGGGAATGTGCTGTATATGATGTTGGAAGTCTTTGCCGAAGGTATGTAAACAAAGTTTACAATTATTGGTCTCATTAACTACTAAGAATCTGTATCGGTATCAGCCCTGAAAAACCAATATTGGTCGACCTCTCCTGGAAAAAATACATTCCGTATATAACTTCATGACTCGACACCAAATACAGCTCAGGTGCATTTTGGGATACTGAGCGTAAAAGAATTAAGAAGAAGGAAGACTATGGATAAAGGCAAATATTTTTATTTCAAGCTGAACAGATCATGTCTAACTAGCGCAGCTGACCATCACATGCTCTTACTCTGATTTCTTTTTCATGCTATTTGTGTCTTAGGAAAATAGATGGTAGTAATGTAGAAGAAGAGGACAACATTGAACTAACAGAGGATGGGCGTCCAGTGGCATCAGCACCACGTGCTGCCCCACTGCTGGACTGCAGCTGCGGCGGTCTGCCCAAGCGCTACATCATCGCCATCCTCAGTGGCCTGGGCTTCTGCATCTCCTTTGGCATCCGATGCAACCTCGGTGTGGCCATAGTGGAGATGGTGAACAACAACACCGTCTACATCAACGGGACTCCTGTGATTCAGGTAGCCGGATCACGTAAAACAGGACTCGGGGTCGACAGATTATCAGTCTGGCCAATTATTGGGGCCGACATTTGACAATTTGACGATTACCTTATCAGTATTTTATGTTAATGATCGCTGATAAAATTAATGATTAAAAAAGTGCAAAGAAAGTGTCAGCATGGGAGGAAATGTTACTTTGTAAGACCTCAGGGAGCTATATTTATTTATTCATTTTTTATTTAATTTTCACTTAACTTTATTAAAAAACATGGCTGGGAACTTGATGTATATGATGTTGAACATTTCAGTTTTGATTTAACATTTGCTAAAGGTATTTAAACAAAGTTTCGAGTTGGAGTTTGTTATATTCCAAATTCTAAATTTTGACATAAATATTTTCATTTTTATTGTAAATACATATTAGTTCCAAATATTGGTTATTGGTCTTATTAACTACTAATAATCAGTATCAGTATCGACCTGAAAAACCATTATCGGTCGACCCCTAAAAAGGACCCCTGGGTTTTTCACGTTGTGTGTGTCTTTGTTCTTGTTGCG
This sequence comes from Plectropomus leopardus, assembly GCF_026936395.1. NCBI lineage: Eukaryota > Metazoa > Chordata > Actinopteri > Perciformes > Serranidae > Plectropomus > Plectropomus leopardus. The sequence continues at coordinate 12,106,367 of NC_142182.1, forward strand.
AAGAGTCTGGCCCTACAAAGTTAACTAAATTGCTGTTTTTACCATTTTAATCAGCTTTTTTATCTGGGATGCAGTTACTTAGATTATACAAAATGAATGCGGTTTGGTGGTAAATGTGGGTTATTTCCAGATCTTAGCTGTTTTTTTCTCCCTCCTCAGAAAGCTCAGTTTAACTGGGACCCGGAGACAGTGGGGCTCATCCATGGATCCTTCTTCTGGGGCTACATCGTCACTCAAATCCCTGGTGGTTTCATTTCCAACAAGCTGTTTGCCAACAGGTGACGTGCAATACATGACAATCAATAGTTCCATTGTGACACTGTAATCTCTGTTTTATGATGCGGCAACCTCTGAGACTGAAAAATATGTCACAGTTTATGTTTTTAAACAAAAATCACTAACAAAAATAGTCATTAGTTTCAGCCATGGGTGTAGATAATATTTAGAAAATGTGTATATGCCCCGCCACCCCAAAAACAAAAAACCCAAACATACATGAAAGTAGAAGACAACTTTTATTATGACAAAATTAAAGATATTTACAGCTTAAACTGATCCAGAAAAGGCACACATTTGTGCATAAAAATTCACCGTGATGCAGAATACAAAGTGTTTCATGTTCAAAATTGTCATGTTAAAACAAATCCTACACCCTTGCAGCCTTAAACAAAGTGCAGAGACGACTGAAGCTGTTGCTCATGACAGAGAAACTTGATGTTACATGCAAGTATGTAGAGACGGACCTTTTTTATGTCTTTTGCTGATGTTGAGAATGAGGCCATGGTTGTGTGGCCATGACCACGTATGTTAAGAAAGAATCCCAAGAAAGACTAGAAAAAAAGGTAACGGTTTTGGGAAGAGCGCCTCCTCAGCCTGCGTGGTTAAAGGGTTAAAGCAGCATGGTGTGGTGAGCGGTGCTGATGGAGCAGATAGCAGTCCTGTAATAAAAGCTTCACAGGAAAAGAGGACACGCCACTGACAGAGTTAATAATGAAAGATCCTGCCTCTGATTTCTTTCTGAAACACCAGCCACTGGAATATTACAAGTGTCACTTACACACTGTTTTGGAAAAAGAGAAGGAAGGGGGGATGAGGTGAAGGAGAAAAGAGACGGGAGCTAAGCGGCACCGTGGTGATGGAGCAGAAACTTGCAGTTTGAATGGGATGTCTTTATCTCAGCGCATGAAAGGCAGAGGCGTGAGATCTGTCTCATTATAAGGCTGACTGAGATGCTTTGACTGTGAGATATGTGGAGATATACTGCCTGCCAATATTAGACACCTACAGTAGCTTTCAGCTCTGGGTAACATGTGCTTGTTGTGTTTTTATCCAATACAAACAGATCTGTTGGAAAGCATGATATAAGTCAAGGTTATATAGAGTCTTTTACTAATGATGGGAAAATAATAAGTCACTTTAAAGACCTGCTCCGTTTAAACTCATATTTCATTATTCAGATATTATTAGAATCTAAACTGTGTTGACTGGTTGCGTGCTGTGCACTGATTAAAATACTCTTAGTTAGATTAGGAATCAATTGGCATTAGTTAATCAAAGGTGTAGTATTTTAACAGTGCCTCTATTTCCTTTATAATTTCTCTTATCACTCAAAGAAGAGGCTTTAACCCTTTGAAACCTGGAGCAGCTTCAGTTTTCTTGTGCTGCTTTTAGACACAAGTATTCACAAGTCTCTTTCCTAATGTAAGCCAAAGCTTCCACAAGTATTTAAACCTTTGAACCCTAAACAAACTGGTGCGATTTGTTTTGAAAAACATGAAAAAAAGGCAATGAGAAACTTAGTAAGAAATGTTCTACGATTGCAAGAAATAAGTAGATATAAATAAAAATTCTAGTGAAAAAATGAAAAAACGTAGGGGAAAACTATATATATAATTATCATAATTATATATTTAAAATTATGTTACTAAATAATTATAGATTTTAAGCACTTTTCCCAGGTAATTTCTTTGTTTATCTGCATGTGTTTCTTTCTTTTCTGTTTTTTTAAACTTTTTTTTTTCTGTTACTAATTTCTTGCTACTTTTTGGGTCATTTCTTCTTTTGATGCTCATCGCCTTCTTCGCATTGTTTTTGACAGAAATAAAGCCAATTTGCTCAGGTTTTAAAGGCTTAAAGGAGCATTGTACAACATTCAGTTCAAATATCTTGCAGCAAACTATTTGCTTTGTAAAGAAATAGTGGGTTTATGGCATCCTGAGCAGAGAATGAAGTCACAATATCTCTGTGTGTTTTATGTTTCTCTCATTACTGTTGTGGTCGACCAGTGACTGTATACGTGGATGGACATATCTCCACTCACTCACAGTGTACAAAATTGAAGCCAAAACATCCCGGATACAGTTGCTGCCATCTTGCACCGGTTGCATCATTTGGAGCCAGTTTCTGCGCAGTAGGAGTGCGTGTACTATCGAGCTCTGATCAAGCAGCATCATTGATCGTGAGCTCACAAATTGGCACACACAGCTGTCAAACATGAAATAAAACCATGTTCTGAATGTCGTATGTAGCTCCTTTCAGTCCTTTAAGGTGGACGCTAATGTTCCCGCCCTTTTACTTTTATCCACAAACACAATATAATGACACTCCAGTGTTTCCACAGGGTGTTTGGGGCTGCCATTTTCCTGACGTCAGTGCTCAACATGTTCATCCCATCAGCAGCGAGGGTGCACTACGGTTGTGTCATGTTTGTTCGCATCCTGCAGGGCTTAGTGGAGGTAAGAAAAAATGGTCGGTCAAATCGTGAAACGTCTTGTTCAGGGTTACATAAGAAGATCAATAGGCTACCACTGGCATGTTAATCAGACAAATGAATCTCAGGTTTCTTCATGACTAATCTTTGACTTTTGACAACACCATGTCCCTGCTTAGGGTGTCACCTACCCAGCATGTCATGGGATGTGGTCCAAATGGGCGCCACCTCTTGAACGGAGTCGACTGGCCACAACTTCATTCTGCGGTTAGCAAAGCCTCTATTTCCTGTTTTTTTCCTCTATTAACTGTCACAAACCAGTTTACGCAACCTCATAGCGGGGCTGGTCAGTAAATGGACATGAGAGAGGTCATTTTGTTTTGCAGATTTAGTCCATTGCATTCTCTACTGAAATTAAAATAGCCACGTTGCACTTTTAAGAGGTGCCATGACAACCCACGCATCAAAACCCTCTTGACATTGTCTGTAAATGAACAGGGCTCACCTGCGCACTCAGCCGGAGCTTCGCCTCTATTCACCTAAATGAAGTGTCACATTGCTTGCCGTCCAAAAGCACCCTCATGCTCCCTGCTCCATTCAAAACGGCAGTGTTCATGAATGCATCTGATAATAGAAAACACATTAAAACACATTAAAACACCCGCTCTGTCTCAGCCAACGACTCGGCATTTATTCACTGACGCTAATGTGTTTCTTTGATGTGTTTTTTTTTATTAAGACACAGTCTGTTGTATTGTATTCAAATCATTTGTGAAAAGGAAATGTAAACAGAGACAATGTATTTCTTTAGTAGATGTTTAGATAATATTTTATGTCTCTGGGATCTGGTGTTACTGCTGGCATGATCACACCTTGACATTGACATCTGATACTGATTGTTCACAGGATCCTACGCAGGAGCAGTGATCGCCATGCCTTTAGCTGGAGTGCTCGTTCAGTATGTCGGATGGTCCTCGGTCTTCTATGTCTATGGTGAGACTGATGCTTAAATGAACTTCACAAACACAAAATCGCCACAAACCTTTCAGTCAAAATTTAAAAGCTAAAAATCAGTCAGCGTTCTTTAGTTCATTCTTTTCTCTGTGAATTTCAATCAATGTAAAAGTGCTAGCTCGCCTGGTAGAGCGGGCTCCCCATGTACAAATGTCCTTGTTGCAACAGCCACAGGTTTTTTCCCAACTTTGCTGTTTTGCTGCATGTCATCCCCTCTCTCTCCCCTTTAATGCTGAAGCTGTCTTGTGAAATAAGGGCCAAAAAGCCCCCAAATAATCTTAAAAAAGTGCAAAATATGTTAATTTAAAGATAAAATAAAAGCAATTATTTGAAGTACCCAATAATGAAAGGTTGCAGCCAATACATGGTTGACTATTGGTGACCAACAGACACAATATGTCAAAAAGCACATTTAGCAAACCAAACAGTGAGTTAACCAGCAATTCATGTTACTTCTGCAGTCTTTGGCTTTTGAAACAAAATCAAAATTACAACCATATGTTTTACATATAGGGAATCTTTAATAAATAAAATAATGTCTTTTGAACAGATGTAAAGATCAGGGTGGCCCTGCACTAAAATGATCTATCTATCTATCTATCTGTCTGTCTATCCATCCATCCATCTCTTCTATATATATATATATATATGCTGTTAGGGTTTTGACTCATTATATACACTAGGTGTCAGTTTTGTGACATTTGAAGTGTTTCTAAATTCTTCACCGGCATGCTGCTCTGTACTTTGTATTCTCTGCACAAAAAATGTTATCTGAATTGCTTTAGAGTTTGATTAAAATGATTAACACTGACATGAAATTCATACTTTGCCAAGTATGTTTTAATAAAAAATCTACTCTGGTTCTGCCGTGATATAATCTCATGATTTATTGATGTAAATTAGCATTTTCCTGTCTGGGCTCTGTGACTCATGCCTTGTTCATTTCATTTTAATAATGAAAATTCTTGTGGCAAAGAGAAGGTTGGGCCTTGTTCAAATTAGTCTGTCCTACGCCTTGTAACGCTTTTACTACAATTTTCCTTTTTTGTTTTCATTTCATGATAAGGTGTGTTTGGGATCATCTGGTATGTTCTGTGGCTCCTGCTGGCATACGGAAGTCCTGCTGAACATCCCACAATCACCGATGAGGAGAGGACGTACATCGAGTCTACCATCGGAGAAACAATGCGCCAGCTGAGTGTAACTGAGGTGTGTATGAAATGTGCTGCCAGTTGAAGTTATCACTGTAATTTTTCATCATATCACACACACACATACAGTATAATCAGCATCAGTGGTGGACTAAGTATTCAGACGAGTTACAAGTAAAAGTCTTGCATTGAAAATGTAACTTAAGTAATGTAAGTGAGTATATTTAGGGAAATATGTTTTAAGTATTAAAATTAAAAAGTACCCAATGCAGAAAAATCTTAAAGAAAAAAACAAAATATGCCAAAACTTAATTTTTTTTTTTTTAAAACAAAGCACCTCAAAGCTCAAAATTATTAAAAAACTAAAATACAGTTATAAAACATGGAAATACCCCAAAACTATAAATGATACCAAAAAAAGACAAAAACAATGACAAAAACTAAAATTATTAAAAACTAAGGGAAAAAACAACCCAATAATCCTCAAAATTGGCTCCTCGAAAAGCAGTCAGAAAAATGTAGTGAAGTAAAAAGTACAATATTTCTCTCTGAAATGTTGTAGAGTAAAAGTATATGACATGAAAAGAAAATATTCATGTAATATTCAAGTAAAGTAAAAGTACCTCAAATCTGTACTTGAGTACAGATCTTGAGTACATGTATTCAGTTACATTCCACCACTGATCAGCGCTGTTCAGCCTTTGTCTTCCAATCACAGAAATTCAAGACTCCGTGGCGTCGTTTTTTCACCTCCATGCCTGTCTATGCCATCATCGTGGCCAACTTTTGTCGCAGCTGGACCTTCTACCTGCTCCTCATAAGCCAGCCGGCGTATTTTGAGGAAGTCTTCGGATTCCCCATCAGCAAGGTTGGCCTCACAGTTTCACTATAGGTTTACAACTGTCTATGAAAAATATCCACAAAGACGGATCATTCAAGTTGACGCGTTTTGTTTTTTGTCAGAAACTGTTAGATTCTCCTTCAAAAAGGTCATCTCCCTTTTTGGGGTTGTTTTGCAGTCTAGGCAGTTGTTTCCAATGCTGGAATAGCAAATTTATCTGCAGGACTCTTCACCATTGAATCAGACTTTTGCCATAGAGACGTGCATATGCATCCACTTTTGTTGAACAGCCAATAGGGACACCCTCCTGTGATTAAATCAGAGTACAGAGCCAGGAGGAGGTGTAGAGCTCTAGTTTTCCCTGAGACCACTCGCATCATGCTCAAAGTTTGGCATTTGCCCAGTAATGCCAAAATAAAACTGCCTACACCAGCTTTAATCACGGAAGTGATTTACATTATGGCCTCCTGAATGTATGATCTCCCAACAGGTGGGGATCCTGTCCGCTGTCCCCCACATGGTGATGACAATTGTAGTTCCAATTGGAGGACAGCTGGCTGACTTCTTACGCAGCAACAAAATCATGTCCACCACAAATGTGAGGAAACTCATGAACTGTGGAGGTAGGTTGTGGTACAATAGAACTGATACTTTTTTTATTTTTTAAATATTTTATGCTGGAAACTAAAGTTCATGCGCGAGGTATTTACTTACGTGTTTTATGTGGTAGAAAAAAACGTGAAAGTCTCTCAAGGTCATGTTAACTACAGACCTTATTTCAGGCTTCTAACCGAAAAACCATTCAAAAAACTTACTGACTTTGAGACAAGGGAACTGAAGGTGCTGAAATGCTAACTCATTTCAGGGCTTGTAAGACTCATTAACTTACAGCAACAAGAATTTAAAACATGGCAGTGCATGTACAAAACATCCCATGGTAATATGTTTTAGTTTTAAGGGAGTCCGGTAGGAATGAACAGATCATTGGGACACATTTGAAAGTGTTTATCATGTTGTTTCTTACATGAGCTTGTGAATCAGATTCTCTGGTTCGGTATTTTCACAGGATTTGGTATGGAGGCCACTCTGCTGTTGGTGGTGGGGTTTTCTCACACTCGAGGAGTCGCCATCACTTTTCTGGTTCTGGCTGTAGGTTTCAGTGGATTCGCCATCTCAGGTATTACGACAATGCACCAAAGAAACATTTATTTTTCACCTGAAATGTAAGACTTTTGGTTGAACCTAAAACATGAGGGTTTTCTGTGCTTTTTCTCTTGTGTACCTTTTACTCCAAACCTGTCTTCTAGAAATTATGTTTGTAAGTTACTAAACTGTTGTTGTTGTTGTTGCAATATAATTGCTACCTGAATTATGTTCAGAGACAACGTGCCCTTCAGGTAACAAAACGCTACATTAATGTAGTGCATAGGTTTCAGAAAAAGACTGTTTGGGAGGATGGCGAGCATAGAGAGTTGAGTCCTAACTCCTGTCTCACGTTTAGGCAACAAAATAATCTCGGTTAAAATAAGTGAACTATAGTAATTTTGGTTAAATGTTAACAAATGCAATAAAAAAGACTCCTGTCTTGGGTTAAGGCAACAAATGCACTTTGGTTAGGGTTTCACAAAAATCATGATTTCAGTTGATTATTAATAAACTGGAATTACTGCTTCATGTTTATGTGATATAAAGACAGACCACTACAATCAAATCACGTCATCGTTGAGTCCCTGTAAATGTTTGTGCTAAATTCAAAGTAATTTCCTCAGGATGTTCTTGAGATATTGTGTTCACAAGAATGGATGGACGGTAACTGGAAAACATGTTGCTTCTGGCCTTGGCTTTTGCTGGTGCAGAGGCATAAAAGCATAATGTAGACTATTCTGACTTAGTTTTAGGCAAGAAGTACACTTTTGGGGTTTTGGTCAATACAAGTGGATGTTGTAGTGCAAGATTGCCTATTTTGGCAGAAAACACTGAAATACGTTGTCGGTGAATTAACATTCTGCTTCTACATTCAATATCAACATTTTGCAACTTGCCAGATATGTTCATCAGCAACATTTCCTCATCACGTAAATGTTTTTTTTTTTCTGTTTTAAATTGGTTTTCTATAAATGGAATTTCTAGATTGAATTTTTCTGTGTTTTCTGTGTTTTGGATTATGAAAGACTTTTCAAAAAGTGATATGTTGTATTACTTTTCCTTTGGTTACGATGCTGTAAACATGCATTACTCTGCCAAGACTTCACAGGCACTTCTCCTAAATAGTTTGTAGAATGTTGTCAAGGCAACCAAAAAAATCTAAATGTGCTTGCTAAACCATGTTCATTTTCAGATCATTTATTTAGTTAATTATGTCATTTTTTCCAATTCTCTTTATTAGTTTTTACACAGAAATTTACAGCATTCACAAAAACGGTGAAGGAGGTTCTGTGATGCCTATAATAACCTCCATTGCACCCCCATCTATTTTCCTGGATCCCATTCCTTGTCACAGACACTGCACCACAGACTTGGACCCAAAAAGTAGACAGACACAGTGTGGGAAGAATTAACTATCAATCCTTTAATATCTAAAAAACCGGTCGGTACACAGAAGCTCCAAACAAAGCTCAGGCAGAAGTACAAAATCGTCTGGCAAAGGGCAGAGTGCAAAAACAGAAAACAGGTCTAACTCTCAAAAAGGCTCATAAAACTTACACAAGAAAGACTAGGACACTGACAGAAAATCAAGACAAACTGTCAAAGACAGAAGGTAGCACAGAGATACTGAAGGGGAAGGGGAGACAAATGGACATAGGTGCAAAAGATTAGGGCTGAGCAGGTAATCACACAGGAGAGAAACACAGGAGCAGAAAGTGAAGGACCAACAGGATGAGGCAAGACATTCCTGACCACCTTCCCAATAGCACTGCAGTATCTTATAAAACCATTTATTATGTGTGGGAGAGGAGGAGTGCGTCCACTGAGGAGAATGAGTAAATTTGTGTCACTCTTTCACAATAGCGAATGGTCTTGTGTCTCCTCAGGTTTTAATGTCAATCACTTGGATATTGCTCCTCGCTATGCCAGCATCCTGATGGGCATTTCTAATGGTGTGGGAACGCTATCTGGGATGGTGTGTCCTTTGATTGTTGGAGCCCTGACTAAACACAAGGTATAAGTTTGATTTGTAACACTCACTGTTTTGCATATATATTAACAGATGCACATTGATTAACTGTGGTTTATCTTAGATATTTTACTCTTATCTTGACTGTTACACAAGATAAATTCTTCAATCCTTCGATTTCATTTTCTCACAATTGTTTTACTTTTAATCATAAATGTATAAAACAAACTCAGAAACAGTGTCCTTCAATGAGGTTTTCACGACAGCCAAGGCTTTGTTTCACTGTGTGGGGGCTGGGGGCAATCAAACACTTGATTTTCACCACACCAAAGAGTTTTTATGCACACATTTGTGCCTTTTCTGGATCAATTTATGGTGTATGTGTCTTTAATTTTGTCCAAATTAAAGGTCTCTGCTTCTTTCATGTTTTAATTTAATGTCCTCTGCATCGTCGCTGAAATCTACACGTGGGGTTTTCCATCGTGGCACGTACAAAACATATCAGGTTCTCTTTTGGTTAAATGCAGAACCACTGTATGTAATCTTGCATGGATCAGTGGCTGCTGTTAATAATTTATAGCTTTGTAAAATTTATTATACACATTTCAGTTGTAGTTTTTTTCGATGCTGTGAGTAAGGCGCTGGATTTACGGCATTACCTCAGTGGCACATAATTACTGTCTGCTTCGGACAGGAAATTCATCGACTCTATTCGTCTCCCAACAGACTCGTCTGGAGTGGCAGAATGTCTTTGTTATTGCATCTATGGTGCATTACTCAGGGGTCATCTTCTACGCTATCTTTGCTTCGGGAGAGCAGCAGGACTGGGCCAATCCTGAGAGCACCAGCGAGGATAAATGCGGCATTATTGATGAGGACGAGCTTGCTGAGGAGTCAGAGCTCAATATGGAAAACACGATGGCTCCCAAAATGAGTTACGGAACCACAGACAATTCATCTGGTCGAATACAGGGCTGGAAAAAGAAGAGAGGGGTGACGATGCAAGAGGAGGAGGAACATTATGGGAATGGTGACTACCAGGATCGGTACCAGTGAGATGCCTTCTGGGGCAAAGGACTTCAAAACACTCTGGCTGAGGCTGAAAGTTTGATTTCATACATGTGGAAATTTCAGAAACATTGGAGAAGTGAACAAAGCAGCAGCATCATATGTACCTAAAGCCGGACCTTTTTCATTTTTGGTCAATACTCCAGTTAAACTGTAATGTACTGTCATGTCGAAAATCATAAGGAAACACAACGTAAAAAGTAAAAAAATCAAACATTTATTAAAACCCCATAAGGACAAAACCTGAAAGAAATAAATCAACAAACATGTAATATAATCAGAAACTGAGCTATGGATTTAATTTACACTGACCTAAACTGTAGACTAGTATGCTTAGTGTAATGGAAAATAAACCACAGACCAACATTCATGAAGCAACTGTGTTGAAAGAACGTCAGAAACACATATCAACTTTCTGCATTGCGTCGATCGTACTCCGTCTGTGCAAGCAAACGGTGACTGACCTTTACGTAGCTTATTTTGAACGCTGTGAGCAGTTTTTTAAATGTTTTGTGTCAGCTATGCAACGTGAAAAGAGATATGCTCCTGGAATGTAATAATGGGTTTGATAGCAGTGTTAATGTTATGAGCCTTATTGTTTTTGCTTTTTTTTTTTTTTTGCTTGTATGTATTTGCAGTTGTTAAATGATTGCACTTCTTCGTCACAGCTTCGCTCGCTCTCCTTGTCCGAGCAGGTTTTAGTTCACCGTCCATCTGTAATGCACTTCTTCCAGCATTATGTCAGCTTCATTATTTATAGTGTTCTGAGCTCATAATGGGACGTAATGGATGGTGAACTCAGTGCTGACATCGCTCCATGAAGCATTTAGTGTAACTCTATTTATTCTCCTGGTGTTTGTCTTTTTTGCTATTTCTCAATGTTTGATACATGAAGACCCAGTTTGTTTCTAAATAATAATAATAATAATAATGTACTGTAATGTTTAATCATATAGAGTATGAGAAATTTACACTCACTGTTTATCATTACTGCTAAAAAAGAGAAAATCGATTTTGTACAGTAAATTATTATCTTATTGTTTGAGAGAGCATTGATTTGATTTGCACTTTACTTGAACACACTGGAGATGTAATAAACTACATTTCTATTCTGTATTTAAATTGTTTAGTGACACAAGAGCCTGTGAAGGTTCTGAATTTTTGAGTACCTTGTATGAGGTTATTTAACATTCATGTCACTTTGTTTATTCAAGAGATTATAAAAAATAATTGATCATGGTCGCTGTGTCCAAAATTCCATAATAACCTGCTGTTACGTTGGTTAAAAAGTATATAAGATTTTTTTGGTATGTCCAAAACCTTAGTATGAAATCAGTAGTACAAGAATCAGATACTGTTTTTAGTGAAAAGTCATTAATCAAAAAGTACAGGTACACATGTCAGGTGAGGATAAAGAAGGACCCAAATTCAGAACAAAACAGGCAGACAGGTGCACAAATGAAAAGCGAGCTTTTAATGCAGATTAAAGTCTAAAAAAAATCCAAAATACAAGTAGGTACCAAAAAACACAAAGTACAAATAAAATAGGAATCAAAACCTAAACTGAAACAAACTAGGATAGGTAATATTAAAACATAACTATATATATATATATATACACAAAACAATGTCCGCAATACAACTCAAAAACTAAAACTATGACAACACAGGCATAAATATCCCACTCTGCAATGTTGTAGATGAGAGAGTTTGTCAATAAGGCTGCGAGTTATGTGTAAGTGGGTCACTTTCCTAGCTGTATTATAGATTTAAAATTGTTTTTGCTGGTGGAGTTGAGGTTGGCTCTAGTGACTTTGGCTATCCGTCTCCAACTGGAAAGAAAACTCAAACGTATATTAGTTGATAGTAGTACACATATTGATAATGTTGTGCATAGTATGCAAGTTTGGACCCAGTGCAAATTTCAGATTGCAATGGATGGACAAAGTCTACAGTCTACTATCAGCTCTTGTAACACGTTCTCATCCCAACTCGTCTACTTGTGATGTTTAAGGTATCCTTCTGCATCAGCCGTTTATGCTCCAGGATGCCTTTACCATAATGTCAACAAATGCACATGGTGGGATGATGCAGCATTTCCTTAAATTTACATTACATGAGCACATGCCAACCAACGCAGACTGTCATGAGGGTTAGGATTGGGCAACAAAGACACGGATGGTTAGGTTTAGGCAAAAGAGGTACATGGTAAGGTGTAGAAACAAAAACTTTACATCCACATGGGAAGCAAACACCGGACTCCTACTTGAAAGTCAGTTGTTTGTGGGACCCATCCTCCACCTTTAGCGCTCCTTATATTACAGCAGCATTACAACCTGTCAATGTCCTCTGCATTTCATGCGCATGTGACCGGTTCTGTCCAGTTCTCAAGTGACATGCGATTCTATCGATACCATCCACAATTTTTGACTGTTTAAATTGTTCTTATGTGTAACAAATTGAAATGAACTGATCCAGACTGCTTGGTGGAAATGAGGCCAGGTGGCAGACTGACCGACAATGCTATCCTTAGAGCCATGCTGATAACATGAATTTTTTAAAAAAAATTAACAGTTTTAAAAGATAGAAAGTGGCATAACACTTTTTTGCCTTTACAGTTCAGCTTTTTAAAATCTGTTTCATCCTTGCCAGTTGATTTTTTATGTTTAAATTGTTAATGTAAAGTCTTCGTATAGACACAGTACGAATTCTTGTCATCTTATGTAACTACTTGACAGAATATGCTGTTCTTAACACTGCCTGTTTATGTTAGTGAGCTCAAATTAGACATTTTTAAATATTCCAAAGACTGCTCTGTTTCCCATCACACTGAGGTAAACATCCTCTGTCTTATCTGTCTTTATCTGCCTGCTTCATTTTCACCAGGGAAGTTAATTACTGGACAGGATATTCCTCACTAGTGTCAGACTCGCTTCTGCAAAACTACTGCCGCCTGAAAAGATGACAGTACGAGGCTGCCCTTACATTGTGAAATATACACATACACGCAAATGTTTAACAACATGCATTTGTTAATGTATGAAAAGTCATTCACACATTGAAATACATTTTTCAAGACTTTTGTTGCTGGCCGTGCTCACTGAACATGTGGGTGATTATGTCATTTTCCAGGGTGTGTTTCTGTTATTTCAAGTGTACGTCACGCAAAATACTGTCTGGAATGAGTAACCAAACACTAAAGTGAAATGCAACACTCAGTATCTGTTCTAGTCCCCATCACACCACATGAAAAAAGGTATTCAAAATAGGTTTAAAAATGACCCTCATCAATACCTGACCTTTACCTGATGTACATGTGACTTATTAGTATGTTCAGCAGAGTTGTGTCCGTCCTTTTCTCGAGGCCACTGCCGCCAGCTCGTTCCTCACATGCTCTCAAACACAGACCAGATAGTCCACAAACAGTCGGCAGCCAATGGCAAAGGTTCTGTTTATTTCGGAGAGGCTGTCTGTTGACTCAGAAGGGCCTCTCTGGATGGAGCAACAACCCATCAATGATTAAACTATTGGATGTTTTTGGACAAATTAAGAATCAGAAAAGACAAGATTCCTTGTGTGTGTCCATCTTAAAAAAACAAAAAGACAACAGGACAAGTACACTGAGGTATGAAAGTACCAATATAAACAAATCTGGGGCAGACTGGTGTTGCACATTGTTGGGACAGAGTTCAAGGATGGAGGACAACAATTGCCACAGGCTCAATTTCTTACTGAAAACATAAAAAAATCAGTGTAGTTTAACTGTTGTAGTAAAAAGATGGCACGCTACGCTCAGTTTTTATTCAAAGATAAAATCACTGGACTGATAGCAGCAGACTTGCTGGATGTATGATCCATGTGTGATGTTTGTGTGGGTGGGATTACTGGTCTGTTGGAGAATTCATGAGGCAGCCTTGTCTTGGTGAGATAAAGAGGGGGTTTTTTGGGGGGTGGGGGGGATATGACATGGACAGGAATGGACAGTTTAATTAATAACCACCATCCTTTTCTGCCTGACCTCAACAGGTCACACATGCTCTCACTGGAGCCCAGACACAAGCAGCTTAATGTTCATTAGCAAATATTGATTGCGGTGCCGCTCACATCGAGGATATCAGAAACAAGGCTGAAAAAGAGGAAAGTTAGCGGGGCCAGGAATTTGGCATCAACTGATCAGGATAAGGTAAGAAATATGAGACTGAGTTAGAACATATTTCATGTTCACTGGTGAACAGGCGACTTCTTATGAGTCTGCAGCGTGCCACTGTGCCTGAGGTATGTTTGGCTGTTTTGTGTGGGTTGTTAGATTGGACTGGAGGTTTCTGAATCCTTGTGGGTTGCCCTTCGATCTCAGGGGAAATTACAGAGTTAATTAAAAAAAAATATGTGACAGCTGAAGTCTACAAAAGTAATGTTTCACATTATGTGACCATGGCCTTGTCACCAGAAAGGAAAAGTTTAAAGGTGGGTATTATTCACGAGATACTCTCAGTGTCGTTTACAGTTCAGGTTTTAACATATTGTTAAATGATCTGCTTACTAAGACTTAACTCTTGCATAAATGATGTTTAGTAAAATCACATAAAAGCGATAGTTCAACCAAAAATGAATGTTCTGTCAATGTTTATTCACCCTCATGCTGAAGGACTGTCGGGTGACGACTGAAGTAAATGGTGATCAGGATCCAAACATTAAAAAAATACACAATATAACTACAAAATGTCTCCATACTGCTCGTCAGAAGCAATCCCAGTGTCCTGAAGCCCTGATGTGCCTGGTAGTTTTGTCACGGGTGTCATCTTTTTAGCCTTGTTGCAGCCTGTAGCTCCTAGTGTTGGAGCCGCATTCACGTTTGCGCACTCGTGCGAGACCAATAAGAACTCACAGTATCTGTACGCCAGTGTTTACATGCTACCCAGAAGCCTCCCCTAACACACAGTAGTATTAAATCTGACAAAGGGACTTGTTGCTTGCTACTAACTTCAAAAGTCTCGCTCTGCATGTGGGGGAGGCTTTTGGGTAGCATGTAAACACTGGCATGCATATACTGCGAGCAGTCGTTGGTCCTGTGCGAGCATGCATACATGAACATGGCTCCTACAATAGGAGCTACAGGCTACAACAAGGCCACTGATGTTTTTCAAAACAACTTGGCACGTTGGGGCTTCAGGACACTTGGATTACTTTTGATGAGCAGTATGGAGACATTTTGTGGTTTTATTGTTTAAAGTTTAAATTCTAGTCGCCATTTGCTTCAAATGTTTGGGAGATTAGTGCAACGCCTTTTCCCTCTTGAAAATCCAGCAGTGTTTTGTGGACTATAAAACTTCACCCGACTTTCTATTGGCATGAAACTGTCCCTTTAAGAAAGATAACACTGATCTTGTGATACATCCTGTCAAGTAAGCCCTAATGACACAGTAATGTGTACTTATGACTCTCGCTCTACGAAGGTTGAAAGAAAAAACTCTTTCAGTGACTCGCTCTAACAAAGGCCTTGTTGTGGCCGGACATCTTCCACCTCCCTGCATGCAGCTACTGAACAGTGTGGGAGAGAAGACCTGTCAGGTGCACTGATGTTTAATTACATTGCAGGTTTCAGAGGATCCTGCAGACCTATAAGTGTATTCAGGAGATCTTCACCAAATTAAACTGTTTTTATGTTTGTTACAGAAGTAAACAGACAAATACATTGGACCAGTGCAAGCTTTGTTTTCTGCGTTGGTGCCTGACGACCCTCCTGAATGAATGAGTGGGTGGGCCCCGACATCAATGTGGTGGGACCTCTGCAAATCCCACCCAGCGATGAATTCCTCATCTCAGAGAGCTCCCACTTGTTTGGTAAGTTGTCAGAAACCAGCACACAGAATAACTAGAAGAGAAATTAAAGCCACACAGCGGTGCTTTCAACTTGTAAATGACCCTTGAAAGGGTAAAGCATTTCTGTTTTGTTTTTTAATTGAAAATTTTCAAAAAATTACAAACAAATATGACAACATTTAAATCACTTCTCCAGTGTCAGCAAAAGGTGCTGTCAAAGGGAATAGTACTTAAAAAAAAGTTAATAGATTAACAATTTTTTTATGTATGGCAACTTAAGTCTTTAGAAAAGAAAATCCATTTGCTCACTTAAAAGCTTATGTTTCAAAGTTGTAAATTATAGGACCCTTGATAGAAATGTAATCAAAAGTACGTTTCTTTTTCTTTCAAATGTCATGGAGTTCGGTGGGTTCGTTTATTGTCACAACAACCAATCAGCTAACCGCATTTATAGTCTGATAGCACAAGACACGCCTCCAACCTGTCCCATTGGGTTGTAACATTATAACATCACATGCTGCACTTGAGAGAGAGTGAAAACTAGAAAGCAAGCAAGCAAATAGGGAAGTGAAATAGAAAGCTGAAAATAATATCAGGTCAGGTCACTCTAACTGGTTGTAGTTCAAATGCAAACTCTGAACCAATGGAAAAGAGAAAAAGAGGCGACCAAAACTTAACATCACCAATTCCAGGACCCCATTTATGTAACATACAGTGTTAAATATGATTACATTTAGTTTAATATTATTTCATCTGAAGTGATTTTATCTTGTATGCCTTTTCTTTAAGTTGTTCATCTGAGCATATTTGGAATATGGTGGTTGGTTGGCGATGGAAAGAGATTTTCTGATAGAGCGTCATAAAAAAATTTATGTCAGCCACATTCCTAAATGAATGTAGATATTTAAAAACCAAAAGAACACACCCAATGAAACTATATCAAGCTCAGACTTTAAAGAAAATACAAAAATGCAGGCAGAAGACAATTACCCAGCAATTGCAAAACACCCATGGATGCAAATGTTCTTCAAGTTCACATTCGTGTTTTGCCGCTCACAAATTCCGGCAGCCCCACACAGTAGCAGTCAGCTTTGCCCAAATCTGGACTTCACACGCTAGCCAGCTACTTGAAATGATGTAAAGAAATGTGACTGTGTGGTTAATGAGTAGCCGTGGCAACCTTTGCTCCTCTTGGGATTTCTCAAGCAAACGCCAAGGAGTCCAGTACTCAATCTGCTGTTCTCTCCTTGCCATTAAAAGAAATAAATGGAAGATGGTTTGTTAGTTAAAGTCTAATCTACAAAACACAGCTGGACTGTCAGGATCAGAGAGTGAAATCTCTAATAGTTTGTGTGTTTGGTTGCACGGAGATGGCCATGGTCCAGATGAAGTCTTCAAGAGGTCAGTGTGACATGTATTTTACACGTGCTGCATTGGTGTTGAGTGTGTCAGTTTGCTTTAATGGCAGGTTTGATTTGAGGAATTATTCTTGTAGACTACACGTGATCTTTGAAACCATCACCCATGTGCTGTTTTCTGAGGGAATATCCTGTTTTGACAGTGCCACGCGAGTTCTGAAAATCAGTCACGATGAAACAAAACTTTAATCCTGTTAACTATTTCTGTATGAAATTCAAAAGTGGAAAAGAGGTTACATGTCATTCAAAAAGACACAGTGTGCTCCGCGCAAGTACATTGTTAATCATTTATGGGTTTATAATATGTGTTGTGTGGGTTATCGACTACTGCTGAGCCTGTTAGCTTCTGCAGGGAGGCATTAGAAAATAAAACTTTCTCGAGTGTTTTATCGTAAAAACTGAGGGTTTAATGACAGGGATTATCATGTTGCAAAGACTGTGAAGCCCCCCTGAGAAAAACAAATAAAAATTAAAATGGATTTCCTCTAGTATTTGACTGCATCTGACACTTCACCATTCTCCATATGATTAAAGCTCTACTAACATATTTTTTTCTATTGACAATGGGTCAAATGACTCCCTGTAATGGGAAAGGGGTCTCTCTCAGTGATGGTCCTACAGAATTTTCAGCAGGTTTTGCACTGCTCAGTTTTATGCTGCATTTAAGCATCTTTCAGCTGATTGTTTTGTTCTGGTGCACGATGTCACTGATTTGGCTCACTTGCTTCACTATTATTTCTGTCATTGCTAGATATAGCAAGCAGCTCTTTAAACAACAACAACTGTAAACTACCTGCCCAGCAGAAAAAGTGAATAGCTGGTGAATAGTTAGCTGCTAAAGAGCCAGAAATTTCCATCAGCCACTGATGGAGACCAAAAATAATTGAAAAATAATGGATATGTGGCTGTCATTTGTCAGGTGGCCAGACAAACACATGAACTTCTTGTGGTGATTATAGTGTATGTCAGTGTAAATGTTACCCTTAAAGGTCCAGTGTGTTGTATTTAGGGGCATCTATTGGCAGAGATGGTATTGTGGGAGTGTGGGAATGACGAGATGAAGAGACTGAGTCGAGACGAGTCTATTTACTCTCACTTCAAAACAGCAACAACACATGCCAAGACAAGCACCCGATCATCGGGCTCAAAGCTAGAACAGCGCTAACAACACTCCCCAAAACTTCATTTCCCAGAATCCCCTTCTGTCAACTCTGAACTCTGCTTCTTATAGGAGAAACAATCTCTGGTGAATGTCTCTATAATGTGGGTCGCCACAGTATATAATACTCACATCTATGTTTTCATTAGTTTATAATCAACTGAAAACTGATTTTGTTATCTTAGAATGAGCCGTTAATGTACATTCAAAGCAGTTCCTTATTCTGCCGCCATGTTGTAGTGCCATGTTTTCTACAGTAGCCCTGAGAGGACAAACCAAACACTGGCTCCAGACAGGACCATTTGCGTTTTCGTGTTTTCATGATCTCGCATCAGCCACTAAAATTTCCCAAATAGCTGAACTCTACATGCCACCAAATCCTACCACTCGACTTGTGGCCCAAAGAAATGTATTATTGCTGGTTTACTTATTGATGTCTTCCACAGATTTTTGAGCTCTAAAAGAAACTTTATATTGGGATCTTTAAGTATCTTACTCATACTGCCTTGACTTGACATTATTCCGAATGAGCATCCTTTGCTATTTGACTTCTTTCTGAGACACTGGCTTCATCCAAGTTATATTATGTTTGGTTCCACTTCAGCAGTGTGAAAATTCAGTCTTGGGCTTAAAATGTGTAGTTTTATCTTAACTGAAGGTCCATTTAAAAGCTTTTTTTAAAAAAAGAAAAAAAGCCTTTAACCACATCTTAGACTCTTCATCAGCAGATTGTGTTCTCTCACACAGAGATAACTTCAACCTCAAGATGCAACTAAAATCTAAGAAAAAAATAAGTGGACCTTGCAATGAGATTATGTTTGCTGTTTTTAAGCAGTTTTATAATCCCTCTCATACTTCTCTCTTAGATATTCTGGCAGATCAAGGCAGTCCTCTCCTGCAGGATCCGGACATCTTACCCTTCACCGGCTATCCCAGCATGCCGTATCCATCCATGGAGCCGACCATACCTTCCACACCATACTACTCCAGTCAGAACTACTACCCTCAGTACGATGGAGAAGAATGGTACTCTCACACGGGGATATATGAACTGAGGAAAGGACCCCTGGAAGTCGGCTATGATGCTGAGATGGAGGAGGTGTCCGCTGTTGTGCCTGTCGTGTGCAAGAGGACACGGCACATGTCGGGGCCCGGGCGGGCCAAAGGGGAGGAACTGTGTGTGGTGTGTGGAGACAAGGCCTCTGGATATCACTATAATGCTCTCACGTGTGAGGGATGTAAAGGTGAGGGGAGCTGACACACATATGCTGGAATTTAAATGCATTGCTTGCATTTGCTTGCAAAATGCAAAGTCTGAGTGTCTGGGTTTGTAATGTTTAAAGTACATGTGCGGGTACAGTTGAAGGCCGCAATAGTGGAGAATGGCATTTGACCCACATAGAAAAAATTATGTTATTGTCTTTAGCTGTTGATTTTAGGGGCCACGGATGACAGGGATATTTATATCTACAGTCTAAACAGCAGCTGGAAAAGAATATTCAATGCATGTGCCATTTATTTTCAATCATGGAGGCAGTACAAGTATTACATTTTCTTTTCCTGTACAATATCCAGCATAACTAGCATTTTTTTCCCCCTTCTCCCTTTCACAACCTTGCGGTCCGTGACACCACAACTGATGTCACAACTCAAAAAGCTACAGAAGAGAAAAGAAAAAAGAGGCCACAAAGAAAAAACATTAAGACCCCTTTAAGAATAAGAAAAAATGGAGAAAGAAAGAAAAAAAAAAAGAAATAAGGCTTGTCAAGGAGTTACACATTGTTATGTCGTGAAATAACTGGAGTAAACTGACTATGTAAAGAGGTACCAGCATACTTACATATCAGGTTAGGCAGTACAGATTAAGGATGCACGATAGTATCAGCATCAGCAGATACCGGCTCCAAAATCAAACAGCTGAGTCGCCCAACATCCTGATTTCTGCTGATATCAAAAAACTTTCTTTTTTTTTTTTATTGATGAAGTGAACATGCACAAAACATAAACCCCAAGCCAAAATACTTTTTTATTGTTCACAGTGAATGTCACATGCATATCACATACACTAAGTGTAAATTGTAATTAAAAGGAGAGCACTGGTCATGCTGTTTTTGATTATTAGGTCGGACTAAAGGGCAGATAAGTGACAATTCTTTGTCCGGAATATACTTCGGTGCTGCATCTGATTTCCTGTTTGTGTGCTGTTGATAAAAACAGATGAAGGGTTGTTGAATCATACCTTAGTTATTACCACCACTGCTGTACACTGTGGCATAATGCTGTTGATCACATATTTAATTACATGCCAGAGACAGACAGTAAATCCATGCTATCATAACAGTACATCAAGTTCAGACTTCTTGAGCTGAAGAAAAGACCGAGACTGAGAGAGCAAAGAATACATGAAGAAATATTACAGTAACTCCACAACACTTTTATGTGTGAAAATGATCTACTTGGTGACAGAGGTGTCACCAAGTGGCCTTTAGCTGCTCTTCCCCCGTGTCTTTATGACACTGTGAATTTGCAGTGATTCCTGCCAAACGGCGGGGTGAATAGATATGAGTGTAATTCCACACTGTGAGGTTGGACAATGCCAGGAGTGCAGCGGCTGGCCTCTCCTGCCATTTGACTGAGAATAGGCTCAGGTCTACCCGCTACTGCTGCCAGATTGGGTTCCCTCTCAGCTTTCTGCTGCACAAAGCAGGAGCAACCTGAGCTCAGTTACGCTAATGCATGTCATTCTGCTTAATGTTCTATGTCAGAATGTCTAATAACTGTTCCAAAGTTATTCTGTGTGCATGCGTGTGTGTGTGTGTGTGTGTGTGTGTGTGTGTGTGTGTGTGTGTGTGTTTTGCAGTGTCTGGCACATAGCCAGCTGGGTTCACAGGATTCTCTCTGTGACATTATTAGAACAGTGTGTAACCTTTCATTTATATCACTTTGTCAATAACCCTATCTGGTTACATAAAATGAAATTTACATTGAATACATCCTGAGTAAGGATGAAAGAAGGTCTGTTTTTTTTTTTACTTATGTAAAAACATAAGTACCACAATGATAGAAAAAAACTTTTGAAAGTCCAAAATTGGACTCAATTTTAGTAGGATTATCTACCAAATGTTTTTAAAGCAGCTAAAAAACTTTAATATTGAAGTCTGGCTTTGAAGAGAGCACAGATAACTTTTACTTTCAGTTCAGCTGTGAACAGTAAGGTTTTTAGTGAAAACACGTGTGTGCATACAAGTTGTGTGAGAGCTCACTGTTTTGCTTGCTGCCTTGCAGAACTTGCACTCTACCGAGTGCTTTCCATTTTTTGTTATTTTGTAGACGAATTCTCTGTGGTTAAAGTAGCCAAACTTGATTACAAATGAATTGGCATCTCTGCTCCCAAAAACAACCACACAGCTTCTCTTTGTGTCGTCTTCATTGATCTGCTCCCACATGAGTGAAAATGACTTACTTGATTGGCTGGATTTAAAGAAGGATGTTTTACATCCAATCACAGTAATTATGTTCACAAATATGTTCACAATCACAAATAAATCCGTTGTGGTCTTGACCAGTCGCGATTAGAAAATTCAGAGTCTGCCATGTCCGAGACCGAGACAAAGACGAGTCAAGATGTGTTTGATTCCGAGATGCGACAGAGACCCTCTAAAAGTGGTCTCAAGATCAGTCTTGAGCACTAGGGTGGACAGAGAAATATATGTTCATTTTGCCCCAATCCAGCACAAAGCCCATGTGTTTGATTGGCACAGACAGTTTGAGGTATGAAGAGTGGAAATGTTAAGCGCCAGTACGACACAAAGCACAGACATTTCGAATAGCAATGTCCTCAGAATACAGAGGCGAGAACCACAAAACTAGACTGTTTCTATGAATCAACAGACAAGTTATTTGTGAGATTTATGACACAGCAAGCAAGAGCTACTGAAGCCTCTCTCAGAGTGGCCAGGGTGCCAGGCAAAAACAAAAAAGTCCTTTTCTGGTGCAGAAGTAGTGTTCAAATGAGACAGTCGCGGCTGTGCCTGAGGGAAAGAAGAGACAGGAGATATCAGAGAAATTCAGTTTTAAGCAGGTTTAATAAAAGTCATTTGCTTATCACCAATCATTACAGACCTTTGGCCTTGAATAGAAGTCAGATTTGGGTCTTTGAATATTAAGTTTGAGAATCTTCTGTTCTTCCTTCTGTTTCTCTCTCATGATAATACCTCCTTATGTCAACCAGGTTTCTTCAGACGGAGCATAACCAAGAACGCTGTGTACAAATGCAAGAGTGGTGGAAACTGTGAGATGGACATGTACATGCGCAGGAAATGCCAGGAGTGTCGGCTACGAAAGTGCAAGGAGATGGGCATGCTGGCTGAATGTGAGTATCAATGATCGTTAAGAGACAATGAAACAATCGTTAATCAATGCGACAAAATATTTAAGAATCGTGTTTGTTTCTGCCGACTCTCATGCATCAGTTTAAACTGACTGTCCACATGTACACACTGTCTATTTAGGTGAGTCAAGAGAGGCTGTTGAAGGCTTTCTCATTTTCCATTCAGGGATGGCCTGCTGAGTTTTACTGCAGGACTGAATGTCACATAACACACAAAAGAGCACTCCAGCTTTTGGTACTGTTACAGGAATAGAGTCAAATAAACAGACACTTTAAGATCCATTTAGGAATAATTAACGCCTTCAAAGTGGCTGCTGTCATTTAAAGGAATTTGCTATGAAGCGTTTCTATTTGGGATTGTAGTCTTCTGTGTTTTACCTCAATATAAAGACAGAACTTGTAAATGTGAACATGTACTTTCTGAGTCTCTGGAGGATGATTAGTTATTGGGTACATACGAGCTGTCAGTTGCAAAGAACAAGAGGACGGAGAGGACTCCTGTTGCTCATAAATAGTGCAGGGAAGTTGTGATGAATATTGCAGGGTGGCAGGCTTTCATGACTCTACCCGCTGGAGCAATAAGAGCTCCACAAATTAGACTCTTTTGGTCATATAGTGTGAAAAGACAGATGGTATTTACAGGAGAGATGGATTTCACTCTCCTCCCAAATCTTCCTTACACATAGAAACTATTTTTTTGAAACTGAACTTACAAAGTGGGATGAAAACAAGCAAGCATGGGTAGATCATAAGACATTAGGCCCCTGGACATGGACATACAAAAGGTCCCAAAACCTCTCCTACCAGGAGCAAGACACACAGGCTTTGTGGTGGTTTTTGCTGGAGGCATTATGTTTTTAGGCTGTATGTCCAATTGTGATTTGATTCCGGTGGTTCAAGGTCAAGGTCACTGTGACCTTACAGTCATCTAATTCTTGTGAAAAGGATATCTCAAGAACACCTTGAGGGAATTTATTCAAATTTGACACATTCACTTGGACTTGTTGATGACCTGATTAGAATTTGGTGGTCAAAGGTCAAGGTCACTGTGACTTTGCATCCGTCTCATTGTCGTGGACGCAATATCTGAAGATGGCCTTGATGGAGTTTACTCAATATTGGCACAAACGTTTGAGCAGACTGAAGAATTAATTGATTAGAATTTGTTGGTCGAAGGTCATGGGTCAAGGTCACGGTGACCTCATACAACAAGTTTTTAGCTCAAGAACCACCTTGAAACTGTGCTGATTGTATAGATCTTCTGTGTGTGAAGCATCCATGTTTTCACGGACATGAAAGTAAATTAAAACTGCAACTTGACTGGTGCGCTGAAGCATACAACCACAGGGTGGTATATCGTATTTTTTGTGTCTTTCATTAGTCGTCATGCAACATTTGTGTGTTTTGTGTCTATATTTGTAGTTATTCTGAACCTCTGCAGTTCCTTTGAATCATTTTGTGGTCTTTTTGCATCTCCTTGTGGTAACTTTGAGTCTCTTACTTCTTGGTAATTTAAGTGACATTTTGCAAATAAGGCTAGACCTGTCATTTAGAGCCCCTGGGCCTGTGCCCAGGGGCTCTAAATGACAGGTCTAGCAGGTCTAGCATTAGAATATTTTCCCTTAGTGGAGAATGTGGGCAGTGCTATACAGCAAAAGTAAAAAAGCCATCTATAGAAAACAGTAAAATTTAATGAAGCAAGGCTATAAATTAATACAGACCCAATTATGCAATAATTTAAATGTAGGATGTGATTCATGGATAAATGACATGTATGTACTACATAACATTGCATATGATGTTAAATTATTACAGCAGAACACCACAGATACTCATTTCACAGTAGAATGGTTTCTAATGTTAATATGACCTTATTATAAATGAAAATGAACATTTGCAAATGCTGTTGATTAAAGAGCTGTGAGGTATTTAACACACATAGTGAAGCCTTCATCACCGCTGGCAGGCCTGCTGACAGAGATCCAGTGTAAGTCTAAAAGGCTGCGGAAGAACACCAAAGCCTCCCCGGGAGAGTCGACTGGAGATGAGACGGAGGGGGCGGACAACGCAGACAACAAACAGGTCACCTCAACCACCAAACTGTCAAAGGTAATCACAATCTCTGCAACAACATAAGTTTTTTTCTATGATCTCTGACTCTGTCATATGAACTGTGACAAAAAATGTGTCACTATTAAATGATGGGTTCTGTTGTCTGTTCAGGAAAAAGTGGAACTCACCAAAGAGCAGCGGGCGCTCGTGAAAGCCATTGTAGATGCTTACAACAGACATCAAATTCCTCAAGACGTCACCAAAAAGCTGGTATATTAACATCAAAATCACGTCAAACTTTACTTCTTTTTTTTACTTTTCTCTATTTGAATAATTGACAATAAAGAATCCCACAGATGAATTCCTGAAAATTGGCAACACTGAGTGCAGCTCATATGCAGCTAAAACAAAAAACATGCCACGCTCGTTTCATTCGGCTGACATCATCTAAATTTCAGAAACTGAAGTTCACATGATGATGTTTAGACTGTTGACATGATGAAGTTGCCTGCTGGTAGAGTTTATGCAGATTGGTTGATCTGATCCTTTTATTGTTGTTTACTCTTGTTGGTTCCCCACCAGCTACAGGACCAGTACAGCGCAGAGGAAAACTTCCTCCTATTGACAGAAATGGCAACAAGTCAAGTTCAAGTTCTGGTGGAGTTTACAAAAAATATTCCAGGTATTGTTTCCCTGTTTGCAAATCTTATAGAATATATAGACTGTTATAATAGGGTCATGGATGACAACATGCCGGATGTAACGAGTTCTTTGATTCCCGCCTGCAGGCTTTCTCTCTCTGGACCGTGAGGATCAGATCGCTCTGCTGAAGGGTTCGGCTGTGGAGGCCATGTTTCTGCGCTCAGCTCAGGTTTTGAGCAAAAAGATGCCAAATGGACACACAGAAGTTTTGGAAGAGCGGATACGCAAGAGTGGTGAGTCAACTGAGGTGATACCGTAGAAATGAGTAGACAGGACATTCAGCTGCTTGCCATGGGTCGTTGACTACAACAAAAGAAAATGTTGATTGTTGTTATTGTGATATCACTTGTCAATCGGGTCGTAACGTGTCTTACTCTCAGTTGTTTAGGAACTTAGCTTTGGGCTATTCTTTTTTCTTTTTCTGTAAACCGAAAAGTACATCAGTCCATAGCTTAACTGCCTTGTTAACTCATCATAAAACACACCTCATTCAAACGCAACAGAAAGAAAAAAAACCTCACTAAATTCTTCTTATTTAGTCTTTTTACTAATCTAGTTAATCAGTCCACTGTTCCAACAATCACCAGTTCTGGTTTGGTTGAAATAAATCCTTAATTCACCGAGATACCGGGAATATGCTACACGCTGTCTCTCTCCGCTGTCTCTCAGCTGTCAGCTGAGCAGTGAGTCACTCATCCCTCGAAGCAGCATAGACAGTTAATAAGGATTGACAACATGACAGCTCCCCCAAAGTGTAACTTTTCAGCTTGGATCGCCCCCTGGTGTCTGACTGCAGTATTGGTCATAGAGCCCGCCCCTCCATGTTAGTGGACGGGACATAGGCCAAAATAGAAACTCAAAGTACACGCCACTAAATTTTTCCCAAAGATGGTTTCTGTCACTGGAGGTAGTTCTCATCACCCTGATGTCTGTTCAAATGTTTGTTTTTACAATAAGTTCCATTTAATGAGATTAAATTATACAAAGGGGGGATTTTCCGCCATGATTGACATCTGTAACAGCCAATCTGTGCACTCACATTCAATGAAGCAGCTCACGATTGGTTGAATGGATATTTTGTTTGTCACTTCCCCACCGCGGATATCGCTTCTGACTCTGACTGTCAATGACATCAATCTCACAAGATGGCAGTGCCTGTATCTCAAATATTTTAACCTCATATCAGAAGAGCGGGGGTTAGTGGGGGCGTGTCTTCCATCTTTATATTCTGTCTATGGGAAGCAGGCACAGTAGATCAAGTTTCAACAATCTTGCAATTAATGGCAAAAGAAACAGGGAAATAAAAGTTACAGTGATAGTTTAAATTATAGGACTGAAAATATACAACTCTGTTGGAAAACCTCACCTCAGTTTATACAGAAGTTAGCCCATTTCAACAGCAGCAACCACATAAAAATGGCTGTTGCCTTGACCATCCTGCTACGTTGATTTGATTAGGAACGTTATTCTACTCTTATTCTCTTTCTATGAATGATCCATAAAAATGTACAGCACTGTCTAATACAACATACTGTACTTTTGGTACTTGAGCTTAAACAGCTCCATCAAAATTCAGATGGTTCAACGTGAATCGTTGTGATTTTAGCAGAAACGACGGCCTTTTAAACTTTCATCACCTTAAATGATTTGTGTAATTTTTGAGTGTGGAACTAGAATAACTTAACTCCTAATTCATGACCTTCAGGAGTCTTTGGTGCACTGCTCTACCAGCCGGCTGCACATGCAGTATCGTGAAATTTCCCCTTGCAGCCAAGCAGTCAGGTCCAGTCAGATCCCCCTTTAATAATTGATCCGCCTGATCTGAGAGATGCAGCTGGGAGATGTGTGCTGACCTGTTGATCTCTGACTGGGTGTAGGTTACACATGCACACACACCCTCAGTGGGTACAGTTTCACTCAGTTTAGGCGTGTGTGTGTGCATGCTGATAGGTAAAGGGGTTCATTCAAAGAACAGGTCTTCGGCGTTTCATTTCTTAAAACCCATAGAAGTTATTTCTGAGGTTAAAAGGTTTTTCTCACATATCTTATTTGCAGCCTCTTTATTTACACATACAGTATGTCCCAGATCAAATGGTTCACTGCTTGGTGGTTTTAAGGAATCATTTATATGTATGCGAGGTGTCATTATGTCAGCCAGGTTGGACAGTTAGACAGACAGTGATGGCAGGAGTGTGTGTGTGAGTCACTGGGTCCCTCAGCGCAGCGCTGGTGTGAATGCTGGGGATAAGAGACATTCACACTAAAGGCCAGTCTGGGAGAATAAGGGAGCAAAGCTGTCTGAAGAGACCATTGTTTCTTATCAAAACATCAAGAGTGCTTTTGTCCACTTCTCTCCCTCTGAGCCCCGCTGGCATTTCTGAACGCTTGATGATGTGTCCAAGCAGACAGACAGCCTCTGCTAGTTTGAAGAGCGGCAAAGTGGGGACAGTTGCCAGTATGCCAGAGAAAACTGAATGCAAAAAAAAAGAAAATTATATAGAAAGCAGTTTGTAATAGTCACCCTTATTATTGAATTGTAATCTTAAGAGGAAAAGCAGAGTTGTTTATATTTTTTAGATTTTGCGAAAGGGATCCCTGTTTAGGCACAAATGAAGCAAATCCTCATCCTCCTGCTTGCTACTACTGTAGTTTACTTTGTGCAAATTATCTGACCAGGAAATTATATCCTCCTGAGACCCAGTAGATTTTTTTTCATTATTTTGATTTTTGTTTTTACATAATTAAGTAAGTAAGAAACAAATGACTTTTTTCCCCCTCATAAATGTTTTAGAACATGATCCTTGTAGTAGACATCAGGTCAGTCTTTTCTAAAAAATACATGTACATTTAATACAGTAACCTGCAGCATATTTACAGTATAAAATTAAATTCATCTTCAAGAAATATAACATTAAAGGTATTGCGCATGCCTTTGTGTGTATGCGAATGAAAAATAATCTCTGTTTACCCTTCCTTAAATGTGTCAAATAGCTAAGATCTAAGAATCATAGTTTACAAGTTACCTTAATGGGTCCTGGGTGTCAATAATGTCTTCCTCGGGCTTCTCCTCAGCTTGCCCTTTTTTTTTTTCTTTTTCCTGAAGCAAGTCCCACTGTCCCCCACAAAGGACATGGGTTAAAATGTGTATTTCGAAAGGCTTAAAATTAATGAACATGTCTAAAATAATATTTTTAAGAGAACATCCATATGAAGAACAAAAACATTAAATCTTTGTAAATGTAATTTGTCTCCCAGAGAGGACAAATAAAAATTCGCAGGCCTCTGGATGATGCCATTTATACCAAGTTAAGACTGCTGACTTTTTATATTTCCCCATTTTTAAAATGCCTTTGTTGTATCTCGCTTGAACTACGCTATACTGTCCCTACGACTTCCGGTGGCACTGCTCAGTTTTGTTAAATGTTGCTTTTGTTAAAAGAATGCAAAGTACAGACAAAAATCTGTTTACATTTCTAACTTTGAGCATAAAAGAGCCTTCACCCTTATCCAACGCCTCATTTTATATTTATGATTTCCTCCTCCTGTCTCTTTTCCTTCTCCAGTTTCGTTTGAGTGATTAGAGTACAAAAATGGTCAGACATTTTCGCTGTTTGTAAGAAACACAACAGATTATGTAAGTTTGAGTTTACTTTCCTTATGACCGGCTAGGCGAGGAATTATACAGAGTAGGGCAGACTGTTGATTGAATGTCCTGGCTCAAAGTGCAGACTGTTATGTAAGACGAGCTTTGCCTGCTCTTCCTTCTGTAATGGAAGAGCAGGAAATGTTCTGTACATGCATTTTACCAGATAATACTTGTTATTTGCAGTCTTTTGCCTGTGTAAACTGTTGTCTGTCCTGTACCACTTTTGACACCAAATTTGCACCATCATTCTTCAGATTTGATAACAATAGTGCTATAGAAACCAACATCATCTGCATACAGAAACAGATCACTTTGTATTACTATAAAAAGCAAACATTTGAGAAAATTATAAAGATATTTGATATTTAGAATGAAAACTCAGAACCTCATAATTGATAACAACAAAAGTTACCCTTGAAATTGACAAATTTGCTTCTGCTGTTTTTCTGTTGTATGTAACATCAGTAGTTATTTATCTTTTTCACTGATCAGAGATCTGTGTGTGACTTAACCTTATCAAAAAGTTAAGGAGAGCTTGATTGTGTCCATTCACCAAACATGTTTTTTAAAATTACTTTCTTTTTTCTTCAGGAATATCAGAAGAGTTCATGACACCAATGTTTAACTTTTACAAAAGCATTGGTGAACTCCACATGGTGCAAGAGGAACAGGCTCTCCTCACCTCCATTACTATCCTCACACCAGGTGAGCTGCATCAAAAGCTGTCACTGATCCACAAGTATTTTGTGATGTCACTGTGGAAGAAGTGTTTTTCGATAGTCAAAAAAACTCATGTGCCTTCCTCTCCAGATCGGCCTTACGTGAAGGATCATCAGGCTGTTGAGAGACTTCAGGAGACCATGCTGGACGTGCTGAGGAAGCTGTGTGTCCTGCAGCACCCACAGGAGCCGCAGTACTTTGCTCGTCTTCTTGGCCGTCTGACAGAGCTGAGAACACTCAGCCACCACCACGCGGAGATGCTCACGTCCTGGAGGATGAACGACCACAAATTTACACCGCTACTCTGTGAGATCTGGGATGTGCAGTGACACACCAAGAAAAGTGAGTAAAGCCATAAAAAAGGGATGATAACACGAACAATTCATATTGCAAGACAGTCACATCTGACTACAGTTCATATTTATACCGGATGATGTGAGAATGTGCAATGAAATCCCTGCACCACCTGTTGATGGCATCAGTCACGACTCAGTGCACAGTTCAGAGTATTGTTTGTGTTTATTCTTCTCATGTATTTTTTATGACTCACAACATCATCATGTCCAGCTACTGTGTGATTCAGTCATATCAGACTTGCCTTGTTATTGAGATGTTGTGACAGGATTTGGCAAACTCCCTCTTACTGTTTACATCATGTAAAACATTTTGAAGTCCCAATATGATTAGATAGACAAGTAC
Source organism: Plectropomus leopardus (assembly GCF_026936395.1). NCBI lineage: Eukaryota > Metazoa > Chordata > Actinopteri > Perciformes > Serranidae > Plectropomus > Plectropomus leopardus. Next base: position 12,136,872 of record NC_142182.1, read on the forward strand.
AAACACTGAAACTTATTCAAAGCAAGGGCGCTAATGAGAAGTCGAAGTTGAGATTGCATTTAGGTTAATAATGGCTTAGTTTATTTTTTATTCATAAAACTCACTGTACATGTACTTTCTGTAAATATGCAAAAGTTGTATGTTCTGCCTCAATAAATAACCAGATTAACATTTATGTTTTAACATTCTTGAGCTTAGCACCAGGGTGCAAACAGGGGGAGCTAAAGGAGCTTGTCTCCTCTTAATAAGACATGAGCTCCCTTTAAAACATGATTTGTGACATTTTTGGGAGGTTTCTAAAGTGTTGACAATATGGTAAATGGCCAGAAAAAGGCCATGTCAGTGCAGACTACATAAATGCAAGTGCTGGTGAATTTGCACCGAACGCAACAGATTGCATCATGTTAGCATTAGACTTGGGAGAAACAAGACGATTTGAATTCACTGAGGCATATGACTTTATTTAGTTTGTCCTGAAATGCACATAAAACATAAAAAAGACAGATATATATCTACAATATAAAAGTTACATAATATGACTATAATCTCTCACATGACCATGATGTATCTCTAAATCTAATTTTTACAGTCGGTAGATTTTGATAAACTATACATCATTTACATAATATTCCTTGCCATGCAATAATACTGTTTACATGTAAAAAAAAAAAAGAAAAAAGCTTTTTAAAACATCTAAGTACAAATAATTTTTAAAACTAAGTATACCTCTGAACAAAATACCAATTGTACTGCTTAATTAACAAGTTGTTAAATAAACACATTTTAGTGATGTCTTACAGCTAATTGCACTTTAATGACAGAAATAGGCACATTGCATGCTGGTTAGTGTCCATAATTATATCATAGCACCATCTTGTGGAGTAATTTGGGAGCAAATATCCCTGGAGTTTCATTATTCACTATAAAGAAAACAAAGAGCAAAGCAGCAAAGAAGTTACACTATACTCGCCACAGATTTATTGTTTTTCTGCTCCATCGACATACAAATGAGATACAGATTTTCTACAAAAACATCAGATTAAAGGGTTAATACATTTACAGGTGAGTTCTGTCCTGGGTGGTGGGAGGTGACAGTGTTTCTGCTTCATGATAAACCAGGAAACCAGAAAAGGTGGTGTACCTTCCCTGGTTGCTGTAGACAGCATAACGCTCATCCTGCTGACTGTACAGCCACACGCTGTCGCCGCGGCGCAGAGACAGCAGCAAGCTCTGACTTTGCATCTCCCTCCTCTTCGACGTGTCCTCATCGAACACCATCGCCTGCACTTCGCCTTTCCCGGTCATCAGCTTCACAGAAACAGCCTTACGAGGGTGTTTCCCCACAGTGAAGGCGAAGAAGTAAGCTCCCGGGATGTGGCAGGTGAACAGGCCTGAGGTTTTGTTGAAATGTCCTCCGATGTTGACGTATTCCACGTCAAATGTCAGAGGCGGCTTGTCCTGCTGCCTGATACTCTGACCTATGAGTGTGGAGGTCCGCGCCACTGAGAAGGCAGACCGCGGCTGTTCTGCTGTCTGACCTCTGGGGTCAGCCTGAGGGGGGCAGTTTGGGTAGGACAAGCCTGATGGGGACAGGTGGTTGCTGATGTAGCCAGTCGGGGTGATGTCAGGATAGACGAGGTAACCGGAGAAGGTGATGTAAGGGCCGGCATTGCTGTACAAAGCATACTGAGGACTCTGCTGTAAAAGCAGCCACACTGTGTCCATTTCCTTTAAAGTGATCATTACACTTTGGCTTTGAACTTTCCTCCCTTTCTTGCGGTAGTCATCATACGCTATGGCCTGCACCTCCTCTCCGTTTTTCACCAGTAACACAGAAAGCATTTTCTTTGGGAATTTCCCCACAGAGAAAGAGAAGTAGTAAGCCCCGGGGATACGGCAGCGGAAGTGACCGGTGTCTGGATTAAAATCCTGTCCGATGTTGACCATGAGCCTGTTGAAGGTCACAGCCTTCTGCTTGCCTCCCACGACACTGTTGGTTTGTGTGGCAGAGAAAGCAGAGCGGAGACCTGCTGCTACTGGAGGAGCGTGAAGGGGTGAAGCTGGTCCAGAGCAGGAAATCATGATGAGTACAAAAGCCAGGCAGCAGTGTGTGCTCCACTGAGCTAAGAACAAAAAAGAAAATCAAAGACATTACATGTATTAACATTTATTAACTTTATTACCTTTGAGCTTGAGTTTCACGCATCTGCTTATACAGTCTTCCCTGGACCTTTCTGATTCTTTTTTTTTTTTTTTCTTCCTATGTTTTTATCATCACGTCATACGACTCAAGTCCAAGTGGAGTCATGAGTCTCTAGTGTTTAAGTCCAAGTCGAATTGCAAGTGACCCGAGTCCAAGTCATGTGAATCGAGTCCATGTCTCCGCTTTCAAATGCATAAAAAAAATGGAAAACTTATTGTAATTATGTGTTATGTAGGCAATATCGGTGTCAAGTGTTTGTCTGTCATTAAAAAATAATCAAAGTATGTCATGACAATAAGTCATAAGAAGTCACAGTGTGTGCAATTTTCGTGTGCGGCCCTCTGGCTCCCTAAAATGGTGCTCAGTAATCAAACCTTGTGAACCCAGTTTTTTTTTAGAAAATGCTCTAGGAAGGTCTGTTCAGTTGTAATTTTCCCAAAGACCCCACAGGATGCAGGATATATAATATGACTGAAAATGGTCCTCTTCAATGTTAAATGGGTGATTAGTGCCCTGAAATATTTCAACACTTTTGGATTTGTTTAAAAATGACTCTTTAGTTGAATTGCTCACAACTCACATCATGTCAAGTCATATTAAACACTTCTCTAAGTTTGAGTCTTGTGTAACACACTAAACTTGGCAACAATTGTCGTGGTACTTTTAGTCGCCTTTCACATATATTTAAACCTTTGATCCTGAGCAAATTGGTATGATTTCTTACAAAAACATGGGGAAAAGGCAATGAGCAACTTGGAAAGAAATAGTCCATAAACTGCAAGAATTTAGAAGATTTATAATAAAAATAATTTTAAAGCTAGGGAAAATGTATATTTGTTACAAAATTCTTATAATTTTAAAGCACTTTCTTTATGGGTCATTTCCATGTTTGTTTTAATTTGATTGTACTATATTCCAGTTTCTTGCAAATTTTCAGGTCATTTAAGTTGCTCACTGCCTTATGCCCAGGTTTTTGAAAGAAATCAACCCCATTTGCTCAGGTTACAAAGTGTTAAATTCAGATTGCCTCTATAAAAAAGTACTCCAAGTTTATAAGGAAGTCTGGCTAAGCCCTGTCGAGATCGATCTTGCCACTCTGTGGGAGCAGCAGCGCCTGTAATGTGGCTGATATTGTCTGTTCTCTCTGTGCACTGAGAGAAACGACTACATTAGGTGCTGGTTCATCTGTTCCTGTGTGTGTGGAACAATGGAAAACTTTGGAGGATTGGTGAGGTGGGGCAGGGCAAAATGCAGAAAGACACCACTTAGATAAGTTGCAGAGAATCAGTTGTTACATATTATATGAATGTTTTCATGAAAATTGTAGCTTTTAGAATATTTTTTAGGGACTTAAGTTGTTTCCATTCCTGAAGTACTGCCACTTCACCTTTACCTACACAGGAGAGCATGTTGTATTCACATTCAGACAGAAAATGACTTACCTATCTTACACAAAATTACATTTTATAATGTCGGCACAACATTTGTTATGATGGCACATTATGACTGGGGTATTTGGCCCATGAGTAGTGACCTGTGTGTTGCTGCTTTTGCTCAGGTTGACCATCTGTTAATATGTTGCCATTGGTATGGCAATGTTTGAATGTTGTGTTTTTTGTGTTTTATGTGACAAGTTGACAGTTAAACTGAATTTCCCTTTTGAGATAAATGAAGTTGTCTGAATCTGAATCTGCATACAAAAATACATCAATTTTTAATCCTTAAAGCTCAGACTGGTTTGACTAGTTTCCATGAGCACGACCAAATATGCGGTAACCTTGCACCTGTAAGGCAACAAACATGAGTAGTAATTATAGGCTCAGATTTTACACCTGGCTGTTTCCCCTTTGGCCTGTAATATATATATTTTACAAAACACTAATGATAGATATTCAACCCCAAACTGTGGTGGAAAAGCCACTGTCAGAAAATGAGTTTAAAAAAAAGCTTAACAGGAGTCAGATAGTCTCACTTTGAGGTTGAAATCAGCTTTTTTAAAATAACAATTTGACATTTCAAAACAACAACATACAGAGTAACAAAAACAGCAATAATGTCAATATGCAATGATTTAGATCAGAGAATCGCTTATAGACATGACAAAAAAAGAAGTGCACGCATACTGATAGAAAACTCCTGTCATGACAAATTTTTTAAAAAAAGAATACAGATCATACATACATTTCTATTTCTACACACAGATTTCATGATCAAAAGAGTAACTGGCAGAAATATCAAACCCACCTGTTTGACTATGTTGGGAGAGAAACTGCATGCTGGACTTCGTCCTCTTTGACAACTTTTCGAGTAAAGTTCCTCTTAGTTTGCTGCACAACTAATGCCCATGTCACAGGCCTGACCCCCAAAGGGACAAAGCGTCTGTCCATACAGACATGCCAGGAGGAGGAGCTCCAAGTCCCCTCCAATCTATAGCTCCCATTCAGCCTGCAGTGCAAAAAAAAGTGAAAATGCAGCTGTACCTTTAAACCTCATTGGCTCATAGAAGTGTTAAGTCTAATTCATGCTTTGTTTTGACTACAACAGATGGAGTAGTTGTGGGACACAAAGTTTGGCTTTTTAAGTTCAAAGAAATGTTTTGCATTTAAATACAGCGTATAATTTAGATAAACAGGTCCCAGAGAAGAACATGTTGAAAGTAAATGAACTTGCCAAACAATGTGCTGATATAAATATGATATTAATTTAAGCATCCAAGCCAATTAGGAGATTTACCTCTCATTTGCTGAGAAGCAGAAAAAAGGTTGGGATTGTACAGCATTGTACATATCTACTTTTTATTTTGCACATATTTGTGAATGTTGGGTGATGGGAGGGGGGCAAACTGGTTTTAGGATGTAAGAATGACTATGCCCTGATAATTTTATAGCTGCAGTTTTTCACAATTTTTTTTGTGACTAGGTGGGGTGGGGTATGGGGATAACAAAGTTTAAAAAAATTGTATCAAACTGATGTTTTGTGCTGTATTTAATCAAATTCTGTCATTAATATATTGGTTCCTCCTCCCTGCCTAGGGACTATGGGCGGAAAATAGCAGCTTTGCTAAAACCTACTACAATGCATCTGTCCCTGTCTGACTAAAATTACATTATATTATTTTACAATTAATATAGATATTACAGTATATTTTTAAATTAACAAGGAAGCTGTTAATCAAAATCCCAATGATATATGGAAAAGGGTGGGATTAAATAAGTGTTTTCTTCCTTTTCTTACTCCTTTTTTGAATGTGTGAACCAAGTCATCATGTGTTTTAGCATTTCTTTTGCTTAATGTTTTTCATTGTCTGTAAATAATACCCTTTTTGTCTGTCTGCTCGTTTTCTCTATTTCTTCACGTACGAAATAAATAAATAAATAAATAAAACAATAAAATAATAAAATAATGAATAAAATAAAATAAAATAAAATAAAATAAAATAAAATAAATTGTCCACTTGCTCCACCAGCTACATCCACTGTCATGACGCAAAGAACCCGGAAGTCGTGTGTATGCTGTCAATGCCAGCGACAGAGAGGAGAGACCGAGAGCTAAAATAAAAACCCCGCATTTACGACAAGATGGCAGGACTGCCCCGCAGGATCCTTAAGGTGATGATTTTACACTTTAATTTAGCAGCACGTGTTACTTTTATGTCACGGCTTCAACTCTAACGCTGCACACACCGTTTAAACTCCCAGCGCTCGCCAGGTTAACGGTTTAGTGTGCTAACAGTTAGCTCGACTTGCTAACGTTAGTTTGCTAAAGTAACTTCCGTCTCATTCCGGTGCCCAGATACACCGAGACACGGTGGGTTAAAAATACACCGGCCCTTCCTGAAAATGGCGGATAAATGCCGCGATTATCTTTACTAAATATACTTTTCAAGCACGACAGTGTTCTGGATTTGCTTCAGTTAAGATTGTGACTGAATGGCCGGCTAACAGAGCTAACTATGCTAATCCCGGCTAGTTTGTTAGCTTCGGTTGTGTTTGATACATCGATGGTTTGAATGATTAAAAGCAGGAACAAGCTAAAGCTAGATAGCATATTCCCAGCATAACGTGTTTAATTAAAGCATACAGTATCTGAAAATGTATTGTCTGTGTCTTTTAGTCTTTTCTTTTAACACGATTTTAACAGCATGAACAAGATCCTAATGTTAGCTAACACGTTAGCATAAATGTTACGTTAGCACCATAGCTTAGTCATATATGTGGTACCGGAGTATTTATCCCCCAAAAAAGTATAGAAACCTTTGATACATAGATTATACATAGAGCTTTAAAACGAAAGCATAACATAATGTAATACTTTTGTTGTCTCTGTATTCATCTCTTACAGCGTGACTTATCTAATTATTTTACTGTATTTCCACCTCAGATTACATACACATATTCTATATTTCAATAATCATCATAAATATTTACATAATATATTTTATAATGATAATACATATATATTTCTGAGTGGTCTTTTTTTAAAATAAAAATACATTCAGAACATACAGGAAGTATCTATTCAGTTAAAAAAAAACTTCAGCAGGCTAAAGTTGCAGGAATGTAGTGTGACCTCTCTTTCCACTCAGCATGTCTTGAGCTTTCTTGGGCAGAAAATATGAGATTTACAATACTGATCTTCTGGTGTGTTTATACCATTTTGTGTTCAAGACGTTTCCGAAGCTCAATATTGAATTTTTTTTTAGACACCTTTTCTTATAAAATAAGAAATTTAGTTGTGACTTTTTGGTGTTTTAATACATTATACATATCTGTATCCTTTCTTTTTATCTTAATAAAGAGACTGAGAAAAAAAATCCTCATTAAAACTTTGCTAAAACAGGAAATGTGTGGAGGCCTAAGACTTTTTCATAATATTGTTCATATTCACATTTTTTTTAATATTTAGACTGTGCAACATGTTGTGGAATTTCCTACTGTGCAATATGTTACGTCTTACTGTGCAATAAAATTTCTAGGCTAAATTTTTATATTTTTACAGTAAATATACTATACCCCATGTGTGTATTTCTGTTATCTTCCTGGGCAATTATAAATCATTGACATACAGTATTTGTATAAGTAAATTGGGTATATAGTGTATATAGATTTTATATTTTTTGTTATGTAATGTGTATTTTGTAATATTTAATACTTCTTCACACTTAAATCACTTTTTTGCTTTTTTTCTCAGCTTCTGACTCTAGCTGCTGTAATTTGTGAATTTCCCCTTGTGTGGTGTTAAATACATCTTACCTTATCTTATAAATCATTTCCAGACTATTATGGGGCAGCAATAGCAAGTGATTTTGGCCATCTAACCAAATACGGTTCTGTCCCTTATAATGCAACAGTATGACCAGTATGATACAGTGTTGACATCAGTCCTTTGCTTTCAAGAAGAGTTTTCAATTCTTTTTTTGTACCTCCAACATGCAAACCCCTAATTGCAGGAGCTGATGTCATGAGATACAAGTACATTTCCCTATCATGACAGTAATGATTATACCCTGCTGATTACCTCATTGCTTAGTTCACAGACATCTGACACTTCATGCCCTTCCTGGAAACATAAAACAGAAACTATTACACATCTCTTTTTTGAATGTGAAATATCTGAAAGATGTTGGGCTGATCTGGAATCTCACATCTATGAAACCTCAAACTCAGTCTACTTCTTTAACCTCAGAGATATCATTTGTTATTATGATCATCCAGATAACAGTGCTCTCGAGTATCTAATGAACTTTGTTAGTCTAAACACTACACTTTTCACTCACAAACAGAAAATCTTAATGTCACCTCCCAAATTTGTGTCTTTATTCCTGGAACTGAAAGCTCTCTTTAAGTCACTTGTTTGTAACCTGTGCTGTACTTTTACCTGGTATTTTGTATCAGGTTTTGTTGTTTGGTTTGTCATCTAATGACAAAAACATTATCTCAGTTGCATTTTTTCTCTGTCATTATGACCTTTTTGGTGGACACCATTTTGAGCGGAGCTCTGATTACTAAACACACTGCTCCTAGATGTTGTTGTTACGTTATTTCTTTTAATCAGAAGTTATGATTTTCAGGTAGGCTCGCCATTAATATATTCATTAGGCTATACAAATGAATTATGAGTTAGGTCAATAAAGTGTCAAAAACAGTACGTTTTAAGAATTTTATTCAAACAATAAGTTCCCGCAGTGAACACATCACTCCAGGAACTTACCGTTTGAATGAAATTCTTAGAAATTTGTGGCTGCTGGTTTCTTACCAGCAGCCACAAATTTCTGAGAATTTTATTCATAATTTTACAAAACACCCTAAAGCTGGCCAGTCTTCTGTTTGTGAACTTAATGTGTGACTTTTTTTATTCAGCCCACTATTTAGCCGATCCTCCATTTTTATATCTTCGGTGTTAAAAGACGAGCCTTACAGGAGCCACTTGTCTTTTCCATTTTCTTTCGGAAACAATTACAGTGCCAATGCTGTCATTTTGTGTATTTGCAAAGAACAGTGTATTTTATTCAGAGAGCAGTATAGGAACAGGAATGGTGTCTAAGTGAGGGTTGCACAGGTAGAGAAGTAAGCAAACCACAGACTAGTGTTGGTGGGAAAAGGTGCAAGGGCTGGGAACAGTACTTAGCGGACCGAGCCCTTGAGCCCTCAGAGCGTGTGACTGGGACTGGGAGCCCCTCTCCCGTCTGTGTTTTCACTGCATGGTTTTGTCTGTGGGTTATCTGAAACATTTCAGGAATCTCATTGCCAGTTGCATTCAGGAAAAGAACGTCAAAAACCAGGGTGCCTGCTGTTGGCAAGCTCGACTTTGACAATTTGATCGTATTTTTTTCATCTGCAGTTGATGCTTAATTATTTATTTATTGTTCTTTTTGTCCATTGTGATGCATATATTACACAAGGCTGAGTTTCAAACAGGCACAAGTGGATACTTGGATATTAGATAAGGAGGAGCCTCATATAACAGGATAATTGTGGTATTGGTACAGTTTGGAGGATGCAGGATGTGCAGTGAAGAGTTGACAACTATGTAGTTTGTGTCATGGCGTGCACAGCGGTGCGCTCGAATGTAGTCTCTCAGGTGTGTCACTCATGCTGCCTCATGCATACCACAGGAGATATCGGATACCCGCTCCTCTTTCACAGGGTAGCTGTGTTTCTGTAGGTCACTCGGCTGTCACTATGAGTTGGGAGAGCTTTGCTGCAGTGGCTGATGGGAATGAAAGTAATGGTCTCCTGTGGTGTGGTGGCTGAGTCAGTGTCACCTCTAAAAGACAGTTACATACTGCACAAAGTCTTTGAAATCACAGCATTGAGCCACTACTGCAGTGAAAGCTGCCCTCCCCTTTGTGTTTAAGGATAAAAGCCAAGCAGACTACAGTCCACTTCTGCCTACCAGCTCTGTTGTAAGAATAATAGTGACTTACAACTTTTTTTGCAGCTTTCAGGTGTGGGCAAGGGCTTTTTATAATTCTTTTGCATTAATATATTTAATAAACAAGTTTAAGTAATATCAATAAAAATTCATTTTCACCCAATAAGCTGCGGATATTTTTTTATTTTATACAAAAAGTGTTGATTGTAGATAGCCTTGTTTGTAAACTTTCCAATAATCAGAGAACTATAAACTTCTGTTTATTTTTTAGGAAGATATCTTTGTCTTTTGGTGGGTAGACAATGTCTGCTGATACCAATAATGTGCAGATACTATTGTCCATCCCTAATAATAACTATATCTGCTCTTATCAATCAATCAGACTTTATTTGTTTAGCACTTTTCATACAAACAGACTGTAACACAAAGTGCCTCATACAATAAATGGTCACAAACACATGAATGATAATGTGACTTTGTAATTAAGCAAAGCACTAAAATATGAGTACTCATTAAAACCAGAAACTGGGAAAGCAATCCTGTAAGTGAGGAAACGCCAGAGGCTGAATAATACCTATAAATAAAAAGATAAAAATAAAGAAATAAACAAATAAATGAATAGATACATTCATAATAGAAATAACAATAGATAAATAAGTAAAATACTCAAACTGTAAATAAGAAGTAAATGACAAGATAACGGCAAAAATTGAAATAATAAATAAAATACCTTTATGCACTTGTCATTTACAAAAGAGAATAAAGACAGGAATGCTCTGATGTGAGGTGCCTAGCAGGTCACCTGGTAGAGCTGGCGCCCCATGTACAAAGGCTGTGTCCTTGCTGTGGCTGCCGCAGGTTTGATTCCATCCTGCTGCCCTTTGCTGCATGTCATCGCAGCGGTCTTCCCCTTTCACGCTGCAGCTGTCCTTTCGAATAAAGGCATAAAGCCAAAAACATAATCCTTTATTATAGAACTATTTTCAATAAGTGTGTGTGCAGTCGTGTCTCAGCACTCCAACCCGAACACTACGAGTTACATTCCTCCGCTTAAATACAGAATTCAAAAGCTTTTCTCCAAACACACACGTCTGTCTGAAAGGGGCTCTATGGTAGTGACAGTGCATTTTCCATCGCTAAGTGAAAACACTTAAATCTGAGAGTGACTGATAATATGTTGGAACCAATATGTTAATTTCTTTGTCTTTTTCTGTACCAGGAAACTCAGCGCTTGCTCGCAGAGCCTGTCCCAGGCATCAAGGCAGAGCCAGATGAAGGCAACGCCCGCTACTTTCATGTGGTCATTGCTGGACCTCAGGACTCACCTTTTGAAGGCGGCACATTTAAACTTGAGCTCTTTTTACCTGAAGAATATCCCATGGCAGCTCCTAAAGTACGCTTCATGACCAAAATATATCATCCCAATGTAGACAAGCTGGGAAGAATATGTCTTGACATTTTGAAAGGTAAGTCAGTACTCTGAAATGTCACAGTTTGTGCTCGGTCAGCTGTGTGTAGTGTATGTCGTGCTTTACGTTAAAAGACATGTTTTCAACTGACAGAAAATGTTTCTGCTGTCCTTGGTCCGTTGTGCCAGGCTTGTTACTGTAGGAAAGCCTGTATGTATTGTGTCCTCTGATGTTTGGCCTGTGAATGAAGGGCTTTGCCAATTTCATCTTGCTCAAAAGATCAAGGGCCTCTTATGTTACACTTTTGACCCCCAACTGGAGCTTTGTGCCACTACTACTGCACATCACCACTGTCTCTTCACTGCCCCCACAGCTCAAAACACTCCACTGTCCCGCTGCTTTTCTTTGTCTCATCTTTACTCTTCTTTATGCCTCTTATTTTTTAAAATTTTTTTCAGATAAATGGTCACCAGCTCTGCAGATTCGCACAGTGCTGCTATCAATCCAGGCGTTACTAAGCGCACCCAACCCTGATGATCCCCTAGCAAATGATGTTGCAGAAAAGTGGAAGTCCAATGAAGCTGAAGCCATAGAAACAGGTGAGAGCTTCGATCTGGCTGCGTTCAGTGGAGGTTTTATTGCATTTTCCATCCAGCTCTTGGCTAGTGTCCTCTCTCCCCTCCGTTATTCCGATTGGAGGAATATCCTGCATAAATATACACTGTGGCACAAAAACCCAAACACTATGTTCGATAGGGTTGGGTACCAAACTCACTACTTTAACCTGTTCAGATCCTTCATCCATTTCGATAGACATACATTTTCTAGGATGTCTGGATCTATGATAACTGTCAGTCAGCTCCTCCCAAAAGCCCAGACTAATTTGACAGGATGTCTGTGAACCAATCACAGTGTCCACCTCATCTAAAGTAGACTGCAGTATGGCCACGCCCTTTTTTAACAAGCATTGCCGACCGTGAGGAAAGGAGGAGGTGCAAAGCACGTTTCAGTCCATCAAATAAATGTACTGAAAATACATAATTTGTGTTTAAATAGCTTTTAAAGTAAACATCGGATGTTATATTATTTATACATGTCAAAAAAATCATATGAAAGATTTACAGCTTTTGTTCAGGATTTTTTTTTTAACAATATCTGCCCATTGGAATGGACGGTGGCTCTGAACGTCACTAAAAAATGAAAGGGGGGAATACAGTTTATATCGGGAAGTACTTGATATTTGATTTTCTTATGATGCAATGAGCTTTTATATATAAGCTCCTTCTCTTCAGACTTTTTTTGACACGCAGAAATGTCACTATAGCGAGGGCTCAATTCACGTTTGTTTACATTTTCATCTTACCACTACAGCAGTGTAGATGGATGACACAGGCTTAAATGCCTTTAGCAAATGTTTAATCAAAACTGAAACTGACAGCAAGTTCCCAGCTACTTTTTTATAAAGTAAAGTGAAAATTAAAACAAAAATGAATAAATAAAAATAGCTCCCTGAAAGTAAAAGTTCCTCCCATGCTGACATTTCCTTTGCATGCTTGAATTAATTTTATCTGCGATCATTAAAATGAAACGCAGATACAGATAATCGGCAAAATGCCAAATATCAGCCCCGATAATCAGCCAGGCCGATAATCTGTCGACCCCTAGTCTTAATGAAGACTTTGTAAAAACACCACATAGGTAAATTTGGTGTGACTTAAGCTCATATTCTGTTTTTTTTTCGTTTGTTTTTTTACTTTGCAGCCAAGACATGGACCAGTCTTTATGCTAGAAGCAATGTGTAGAACAGCCCAACAAGTGAAGATACAAGTGGAAATCAAGTGTGAACACAACTCCTCATGTTCTGCCAAGACCTCTTCCTACTTCATTTGCATTTAAAGGACACAGTCTTAAATATATACATATATATTATAAAATAAACGTGAAAATATTGTAAAGGAAAAAAAAAACAACTGCTGACAATTGGTGATTTAAATGCACACTAGTAATGAAATGACTCGTCTTTGTCCTAACTCACTACTGTTCAAATGCATGGGCAGAGGTTTTAGATCTACTCACCTGGCTTATTTGTCCATGATTTTGGGAAGCTTTTGCCAACTGCTGCTTTAACTAGCACATTTTCGGGGAGCGGGGTGGGGGGTCATATGTCCCACATGTTGGGTTGGGGGAGTGGGTTTGGAGGTCCTGGCGCAGTGTAATGGGTGGGGAGGAAATACTAGCTGAAAGATGTGGTCAATGTTGTATTCTTTTTACATTTCTTTTAACTTTGTTTTCTTGTGTCGCTGTTTGTTTATTAAAAGCAGCTAACTACTACTAGCCCACTATATGTAGACACTCACCTGGAGGCCGCCCAAGTTTCATGCTGTGTAGATGGCCCCTGAAGGATGCATTAACTATCGCAGCCCCGCTTCTTCATTAAGTCACATCTGGCTGCATTAAAAACAAAACAGTAGGATTGAAAACCAAACTGAGCCTGCCATTGTCTCATTAACTTTTTCAATCGCTCTCAGTGTAAACTGTAGGCTTGTGGATGCCGTTGGAGAGTGTAGAAGGTAGGATGGACGTTGTGGACCTTTCCTTAGTTTTAGCATGTATGTTTTATTACCATATCCAGTCTTTTATATGTGAATCTTTCTTGCTATTACTAACTACTATGCTTTTTCCCCCCGTATGTCCTCACAGTCTAATGCTTCAAGACTCAGTGGTTTACTTCTTCCAATGGCATTTATTTCACAAAGCATTGGTTACATTTGAGCTGTCAGATTTGTGATGATGAGAGTAGTAGTGAATAGGATGGGGTGGGGTTGGGTGAGAGGAGGTGCTGGGTTGTTATAGGATCAAACCCCAGAAGATCAATGGAGGCTGTGACTCCCCGCTGTTGTGATTGGTCTTTGGCTGAAAAGTCTGTATTCAATTCACCTGTTTGTAAATTCATTTCTTTCTATTAATCTGGGGAGGAAGGGTTTTTCCTGCTCTCAGAATGCTACGAAACAGTCCACCTGCATACTTCTGTGTTCTGTAAATAAAAATCTGTTGATTAATAAATACTTGCGTGTATGTAATTCTTGTCAGGACATGTGAATGTCACTTATTTTGCCTTTTCTGAGGACTCTGTGGGTGTTGTACAGATGGGAGAAAAAATCTACGGAAAAATGTCCAGGAAACTATATTTAAAATTCCCATCGGAGTGTATTTAAAATGATGGTACAAAAAAAAGATGTTGACATTTCTGTTGATATACCTCTGGTAATTATAACTATTTGGGTACTGAAAAATAATTATTTAACCAGCTGTTTCCTCCTTTCTTCGTAGTAGACTAGTATTTCTTCAGTGTGTGAAGGTTGAAATGCCTCAGTCTGAATTCCTGCTGGGTACAAGAGGCAGTCCCCAGATGTCCATTGTGATCTTTTCTATGTGCAACAAAACAAATCTTTATACAGGTGATATAATAATAGTAACTTATTTATTCACTAAAATCCTCCCTTTTTAAAAACCACATATTGTCACTGGTTTCTGACAGTGATACCAGTGTACTAAATGTATGAATTTCCACCATGTCATGAAAAAAGTCTGCTGCAATGAAGAAAACAAACCCAGCTAATCAGGCATTTTTTTAACACCTCTAAACATTTTCACTCTTGAACACATCCTGTGGTTTAAAGACAGTCCACATCCACTAGAGGGCAGCCTCGAGCTTTGTAACGTCCATGCTCCGCAGCGCATTAAATGCTTCACTGCACGGAGCGCATCCTGCTGTAATTTACTGGGTGTGTTAGTACGATGCTGCTGCACTGAACTCAAGCTCCCCTTGTTTATGAAGGTAACTTCCTGCAAGTAATGTGGGAAATTTGGCAATCATAGGAATGCAAAGATTTTTTTAAAATCACTTGTTCCTTTGATATAAGAATATAGATAGGAGGTATAGCTACTTTATTTAAGTGTGATCCGTTTGGGATGTTTGCTTTTGTTTCTGCAGGTCAATATATCAATATGGGTATGATTAACCTCTCTGCAATCCCCCCTTTTAAAAAAATCTATATTTGTAACAGGAGGTAAAAGTGGGGAAAAGTTAAGAAATCGAACTATTGCTGTAAAAATACTGGAAGAAGAATGACTATTTGCTGGAAAACGAATAAATAAAAAATAAAATTAATTAATTTATACTACTACTACTACTACCACCACCACAACAACAAAAGCAACAACTACAACAACTACTACTACTACTACTACTAATGATAATAATAATAAATAAATAAATAAATAAAAAGGAAAAATATTCTCAAAAAATAAAACCTGCTAGCTTTAACCCTTTGAGACCTGGACAAATTGACTTGATGTGAAAAAAAAAAAAAAGAAAGAAACATAGGGACAGGATAATGAGCGTATATATATATATATATATATATATATATATATATATACACACATATATATACACACACACACATATATATATATATATATATATATATACATATATATATATATATATATATATATAAAATACCTATAATAATAATATAGTTATGATATATGGTTCGACACATTTTTCCATAACTTAAAAAAAATCTAGATTTACAATTTTCTTGAAATTTGCAGGACATTTCTTCCCAAGTTGCTCATTGCCTTTCCACCCATATTTTTTATGGGTTCCACGTTTTAATTGAAATGTATCTGAATGCTGCAGAAAATTGATGTCAATCTGGGTTTTAAGGGGTTAAATGGTCTGCTTTTTTAGTATCTCATACGAAAAGGCACTCCAAATGTATTCAAACCGTCTTAAAACTATCTTTCAGGGTTGAACTTGTGAACCGTGGCACTCGAAAGCTGCATTTGCATTTCTGAGAAAGGCATTACTCACGCACGCGACGTTTTTGTTGATCACCATGCCGCCCGCGTGCAGCTATAGACGGAAACCTGAGCCAGGTTTGGCGTCTGTACCGTCTCGTTAATGATGAACATGAGGCTCGGGCTGAGGTGGGAGCGGACGGGCAGCTCGCTGCGCAGCTCTCAGGTCAGCTGGTCGCAGCTCACAGATGGGGACGCGTTTGTTGAATCACGCGTGTTGACAGCGGCACTAAACCACCATGGTAGGCACAATATACGAGCAGAAGCTGTCTGACATTGCCCAGGAATGAATGAACAGATATACACTTTGTAACTGGGACTATCTGAGGAAGCTCTGGAAGTCTTTTAGGGGACACGCTGCTCCCTCTCGATCGTTCAGCCGAAGACGCTTCCTTCCGCGTCTGGTTGAATCCACGTTTTTCTCCAACATTTTTCTTTTCCGGACGCTCGACTGTTTGAGACATAAATGATGAAGTTTAAGCCCAACCAGACCAGGACGTACGACGGGGAAGGGTTCAAGAGAAGAGCTGCGTGTTTGTGTTTTAAAAACGACACAGAGGACGAGGTAAGACGTGTCTGTCCACGGCTGAAGTTTGTGCTTTAACTCCTGAACTCCTGCCTGTCTGTCATACCTGCTTTATCACTGCACGTTAACACGTAGATCATGCACTTAACACCAGTGGCGGAAGAAGTCTGTCCAGCTTCTTTACTTCACTAAAGGTACTAATACCACACTGTGAAAATACTCTGTTACAAGTATCAGTCCTGCATGGAAAATGTTACTTAAGTAAAGTAAGTATAAGCAAGTATTCAAGTATTAGGAATAAAAGTAACCAATGAAAAAAATAAAAATAAAAAAAATAAACACCCACCAAACTCAAAATTGTTTAAAAATTGAAATAATTCATTTTTTAAAAAGAAATCCTAAAAACTCAAAATTATCAGAAAAAATAAAAACTGCACCCCAAAACCCTTACAATTATTCAAAAACATTAGAAAATAAAAATAAAAAACACCACAGAAACTCAAAATTATTTAAAAAAAGAATACACCCCAAAACTTTAAAAAATATTTAAAAAAAACACACCCAAACTAAACATTTTTTTTAAAATAAAAACAAACTCACATTAACTTAAAATAAGTTTAAAAAAAAGACAAAAAGAAAGAGACTTAAATGTTTATCAAAATAGTTGGCAATTCATTTTCTGTCAGTTGGCTAATTGATTAGACAAATAACTGTTGCAGCTGTACCTGTATAAACAGTTTGGTTATTTGATTTGTAACAAAACATAACATATATCTTTTCATGTTTTTCATGCAAAAATATTTCCTTGTAAAGTAACTGAAGCGCTCAGATAAAGTAGTGGAGTAAAAGTACAATGTTTGCCTTCAAAATGTAGTGGAGTAAAAGTATAATGTGGCATCAAAATACTCAAGTAAAGTACAAGTGCCTTAAATTTGTACTTAAGTACAGTACTTGAATAAATGTACTTAAATTCCATTACTGCTTAACACAGTTGTATGTTGTGTGTGGGCGTGAGAGTTCACACGTCTTTAATTAAGGTGTTGGCCAGAGTTGAACATAACTTGGCTGAAATTCAAAATATTTGACCTATTAAATAACAAGCTGGCACTCACTGTAACCACCTTCACCCGGGGAATATTTTCACTTCCTGTCCAGCAGGAAATCCACTTATATTTTAATTCATAATGACAAGGCATCCTCATGGTGTCCTGGCACTGCTGTGCTGTGCCAGCTGTGCTGGCTGAGGTATAGTCATCTACAGTTCCACACCCTTTGAGAAGTTATTTAGTTACATATTTCTTCAACCGCAGATGCATTTCATAGGTTTTATATTGCATGCCATTATAAATGTATAAATGTGCCACATGATATGCAATATACCTCAGCCTGTCATCATAAAATGTTGCATCTGCATTTTCCCCCCAGCCACAATAAAAACATAAAAATAGCAGAGAACTAGTTTTTACATTTTACACATTTACATTTACACCATAAATTGATGCATAAAAAGGCAAAAATTTGTGCGTAAAAATTCACCAGAATGTGTGAAATTTAGTGTAAAGTGTTAAGTGATGCTCAGGATTTTCTGATAGAGAACGTCCAAACATTTTTCCTACATGTGTCACCCACAACATTGAAATGAAACCCTTGGGTGTCTGTTTTCTAACTTACACTAGCATCCGCTGACGTGGTTGTTGTACAGGGTGATTTCCATATCAAAACATGTCATTGTGATCAGTAATCCCTTGCTGAGGCACCATGTGACCCCTGCACTCCAATGCAGCTGCATTTCTTACAGTATCCCATGTGCAAGCATGTTTTTTAACTGTAGTATGATTGCAAAGGACTACATTTGTCTCCTAAATTCCTAATTAGCATGTTTCAAATTATGTCAAACAGCAAAATTAGAACAGGCAGGCAGGTCTTGTCCTATATCTGTTAATATTGCGCAAACCCACTTAAAATGTGTAACCTAAAGTAGGGGCTTCTATAGCAGGGATTGACTGATATTGATTTTTCAGGACTGATAAAGATACAGAATACTAGTAGTTAATGAGACAGGTAACTGATATTTGGAACCGATATGTATCTACAATAACAATGAAAATTTTTTTGTCAGAATTTAAAATTTGGAATATAACAAACTCTAACACAAAACTTTGTGTAAATGTCTTTAGCAAATGCTAAAGGCATTTAGTTTATTTTAGTTAAGTGAAATTTTAAATTAAAAAATGAATGAATAAAAATAGCTTCCTGAGGTTTTACAAAGTAAAAGTTCTCCATGCTGACACTTTATTTGCACTTTTTAATTAATTCATTTTATCTGCGATCATTAAAATTAAACACCAATACAGATCAGCAAAATGCCAAATATTGGCTCCAGTAATCGTCCAGGCCGATAATTTGTCGACTGCTATTCTATAATCAAACAACAAATGTCACATGTTGCCTCAAATACTAATATCAAAAGCTGGTAAATTTTGGGGTCAAAGACTTAATTTCCTGAATTCTGGTGAATTTTTCTCTGCATTAATTTAAGGTGAAAATGTTTTGATTACTGTCACTATAAAAATCCACAGCTACCCAGATGTCTTTATTTAGGTAGTGGCCAATGCACACTTTCTAAATATTAAGGGGGTGTGTCCCATGTGTTTCCCCATATCTATGCTTAGGCATCCTGCCACCTAATCGAGTGTAGCATTTTTATTTTTAATGCTTGCTGATAAATTTAAAGGCATTTAAACAAAGTTTTGTGTTGGAGTTTGTTATATTCCAAATTCAAAATATTGACAGAAAGATTTTCATTGTTATTGTAAATTCATATGGGTTCCAAATATTGGTTATTGGTCTCATTAACCACTAATAATAGGTATCAGTATCGGCCCTGAAAAACCAATATTGGTTGACCCCCAATGCACACTGACATTACAAATTACTTAAGTTTGAATTGGCCTCCTATTGGACTCTTTCTGCAGCTTAACATAAGCTCTTATCATTTTATTGCTTTTTAGTAATCCAAATAAGTATGTAAATAGTACAGAACATACATTGTTTTCATTTGATTTTGCCAAAGTTTTTTTTTAGTTTGTGTAGCACTGTAATTAAGACTGAGTCGAAGTTATACACTGGGGGCCAGGGTTGCCCTAGATGAGGACGTGTCTGCCCAGTGACGGCAGCCCATCTCAGGCCTGCATTTGATAGGGGGAGTGGGGTCGTTGGGGGTTTGAGTGTTACACTGTGTGCTAAACACCAAGTGACCTATCAGCTGCAATTTATAGAAACAAGGTGCAGGCACTTGCTGTTCCATGACAGATTTGCTTTCCTGCTCCTCATGCGCCCACCCTCTCCTCTTCCCCATCTCTTTCTCTCTGTTGCTTTTCATCACAATCTCTCTCTCTCTCTCTCTCTCCTGCTCGTCTGTGACAGAGTGCTGACATACGCTAAAAGTCACTTTGATTATTGTTGATGGCCCTCGAGGATGATGAAATGGTGTCATATCACATGCCATGCTGATCTCCTTCGTTCTTACTTTCTGTGCGTCACACTTCATGTGGTAGACTATCCATCCAGTCTGCATGCCTGCTTTACAGTCACTTCCCCAATATGTTGGCTGAGATCTGGTATGTACATCTGGCTCCTATGTGTACACATGTATGCATACGTACATATATACATATCTGCCAATGCATATACATGCACGATAGGGATGCAATCTTCCCATTTTCATGTTCCACTTAATATAATAATAATAATAATAGTACATCCGACTTATGTAGTGCTTTTCAAAGTCCTCAAAGACGCTTTACAGAGGATAGATACATAAATAAGAAGGAAAAGAATAATTCATAAATTAATAAATAAAACCATAAACAGTCATAGTTACTGTAACGGCATCTAATAAGAACTGATATTATTTTTTAAATAAGAAACATGTTTCCAATTAAAGGTTCAATGTGTAGGATTTATGGTCATCTATGGCTGAAGTGGTGTATAATATTTACAATATATGTTTTCATTAGTGTATAGTTGTCTGAAAATCGTGTTTTCCTTACCTTAGAATGAGTGTTTATATCTACATACTGAGCAGGTCCTTTTCTGCAGAGTCTGCCATGTTGTGCTACAGTAGCCCAGAGCACACAAATCAAACACTGGCTCTGGTTTCCACGTTTTTCCTGCAGCCACCATACTTCTCCCACACATTTGGCACACAGGAGAAGTTTTGGTTCTGCAACCTCAGTGCTAGGTGCCACTAAATTCTGCAGACTAGACTTTAAATCTGTGGCTCTTACAGTAAAGTCAATGTGCAGTCTTGCACAAAAATAAAAATATAAAATCAAACTTGGCATTTTGGCTAATCTATTTACTATTTTTTAAATTATTTTATTTTTTATTAGTATAATATCTAGTAACAGTATCTTAAGTTGGATTGTGATCATTAGGGCTGGGCAGTTTAAGTATCGCGATATGAGACTAAATATCATCTCAGATATTGGATATCGTGATATGGAATAAATTGTGTTTTTTCCTGATCTTACAGGTTACATTACAGTAAAGTGATGCACTTTTGCACTTATCAGTTTTACTTGTTTTAATACTTGCCTTTACCCACTTAGTCATTATATCTACATTACTAATAACTACTGACCAAAAATAGAATTATTTTTTAAAGTACCAATATTCATTCATAGTAATTTCTACAATAATGTCACATGAAAGAGGGAATTTTGAAAAAAAAGTAATGTTCAATTCTGTTGTCCAGTTCTAGCAATAATGAAGTGCTTTTGAGGAGACTTAAAATATCCATATATATACTGTCTATAGAGATATAGCCTAAAAATATCACAATACAATTTTCATATGTCCCAGCCGTATTTATCAGGTGTCGATCATCTTAAAGCTGATGTAGATGTGCGTAGCTCGTCCCCCCTCTGAGCTCTCACTGAGGTGTGTGGTGCCCGTTGGGGTCATTAACCTCCTCTGCTAAGCTCTGTTGTTTTCATACAGAAAGCCGACTGCTGATCCAGTGGTTTTTGAAAAGCCTTCTGGCTGTGAGTGTCTGTGAGTAACTGCGTACGTGGAAGTGCCTACGTGTTTCACTAGGCGTTTGTGTGAAATTGCGCATGCATGTGTGTGTTGTGTGCGTTGGTGTCAGTGAGACAGCTACCAGTGTTTCCACAGACTTTGCTCTCGTCGCCTGCAGCTCTTCGTTTACCGCCTCATCATCAGTCAGATGCTTTACAGCACATCGTTTCACACACACTTCTACTGAACATCACTGGATATTTCTGACTATACAACAGTTAGTCCAAGCAATTTGATTGGTCGATAACATCACTCCCTCTTGTGTGATATTGCTTAAGTGATTGATATCGTTCTGCAGAGATTTGATTTCACTTTGACATGACAGGACATCAGTGACAAGCAAAATTACATCTACTTTGACTCAATGTTGTGAGACAATAAAACAAAGAAACTTCTAAGGGATGTAATTTATTGGCACTATATTCTATATTCTATTCTCTTAATGGACAGTTTAAGCGTGAAGTGGGGGGGGGTGACATACAGCAAAGGGTCAAACGAGCGACCACTGCGGCAAGGATCCAACTATGGGGCGCCGCTTTTTAAATAAAATAAACCCCGCCACTTGCCCAATGACAGCTGGGATAGGCTCCAGCACCCCCGTGACCCTTACCAGGAGAAGTGGTTACAGACAATGAATTAATTAATTAATTAATTATGTAAAGTTCTCCAGCATTACCAGTGAAAAATCAAAGTAGGAAGGTGCAGGGCCACCTTAAGTGATGCATCATTCTTTCGCATCCTTTTGCATTTATAGTTTGCATTTTTTAATATAATTGTACATGATTAGTTTTCTAGTATAGGAAACATGCACTTAAAGCTACTGTAGTTAACATTTGTAAAAAATAACTTTTGTCACATTTGCTGAAACTGTTACTATATCCAGACTGTAGTCCCAAGTCATATAATCTGTGGAAAAAATCACACTCATCTGGCTCCTCTTAGTGCTCTCAATTGCATTTGCAAGAATCCACAGTGTCTGAGTGTAAACAACCAAACAGAGTCTGGAAAATTTACTTACACAGCTGTTTTCTTGCCTTTGCCATGTAAGCTGTTGTTGTCGTGCAGCATGCACACTAACAGTGATTGACACTGGCTCTGACTGGTTGGCTTCACTCAGGAAAGGTTGATTCCTGCAAATGCCATTAGAAGTACTAGGAGGAGCCAGAGGAACCTACTTTTTTTCAGTCTCATGTACTACTGTCAGGATATAGTGAAAGTATCAGAAAATATGATAAAACTTTGAAAAACTTCAAATTCTTCAGTTAATGCCTTCCAAAGATAAAATGTCATAATAAAGAGCAGGGTGGGGAACCAGTAAGGTAAAGATCTAATTCTGCACCCACGTTTTTATTATTAAGGGGCTACTGCAGATTTAGTTTGCTAAATGTTATCTTAACTTAAAGCAAGATCCCTCGTATCGTCTAACGTGGCCTGTTATCCATACGTAAATATTGGCTGAGTTGCCTGTGTTAAGAATAAGTCGTGAGGTCTCCAGAGAGTCTGTACATGCAAGAACAGAGACACCCATATACGTTTAAGCTGTTACATCAACAATCCAAAGCATGTAAACAGGTAAACAGGAGCTCTTTGTCAGTTTGAAGTTGTAGTTTAATAGTATACTTATTCATGATGAGATTGATGACTAAATAAGCTAAGCTTACAGCGAGACTGTCAAAACAAATTTCTGTCCGAGTCGTGAGATTTCTTGTGGGTTTTACCTTACTCCCGACCCAGTTACAGAACTTAGTTACAGCCAATCCAAGTCACACAGCATGAAGTTTCACTTGTCACGGTCATTTCTGAGACCACCTTTGACAGCAGTGAAGATGTTGTCATTAGTGCTCCTCACAGATCCGCCATGCTTCCAGGATCAGGTCTCAGGAGCAATGCAGACAAGCATCCTAACGTTGGAGAACTTCAGCAGCGAGAGTTGTGTTCGCCTATAGAGTATAACATGCAGTGTGTAAGCAGATTTTTGGCTCTAGTTTTCAATCGCCCTTTGCTGTCAAGACTGGAGAGCTATTACTTACGTGTCACGTGTCTGAAAGTATTCAGGAAGTATTCACACTAATGTAATGTGGGTCAGTGATGCCAGATAGAGTTTAAAGTCAAGTGACTGCATCTCTAGAGGGGCACTGTGCTCAAAAAAAGATCAAACTGCATGTGTTTGAGGTCAGTTAAACATAGTGTGTGGCTTCAGTTTGATTATTTTAGATTTTTTGTTTGTTTGCCATGTTTCATAGCTCCTAAGGCTTATAGTTAGTTAGTTAGTTGGTTAAAGGTAAAATTGTAGCATTCTAGGAGGATGCATGGGTTAAAAAGTTATTAACTTATCAGGATCACTTTTTGTCCGTAAAAAGTGTTTCCAGAGGGTTTATAAAACTGAATTAACCACACCTGGGAAGATTTTGTTACATTATTACCAGTGCACACGCTGAAGAAGGGCGTCTGGCCTGAAATGTTCATGTGGCAATAAAAGATGCTTCAAGTGGAGTGTTGTCCTATTTTGAATGTTTTTTTCCAGACAATGTTTAACAATTCAGATAAAATTCTGCTAAATTTTAAATGTTGCGGACTGTTTCTCAGTTCGACTAGTCCAAGTTTAAATGTACTTTTAAATGTCGAGAAACGAGAAATGATTTGTTAGGGACATCCCTAATCTAGAGCCATTATTTGGTTTGTCCTCTCTAGGCTACGGAAGAAACAACATGGCAAACTGCGTAGAACAGGACTCACTCTATATGTAGATATAAATGCCTCATTCTAAGGTGATTGTACACTCAATAATACATTTCTTTTCTGACAAAAGATGCCCCTATATCCTACACACCGGACCTTTTCTTGTTTTCTGTTACATTATAAAGTCTACGTAAAATATGAGGTATTTCTTACAGATGTTTCTTGTATTGTATCCCCCTGTGATCCTATCTCACACTCAAAAGTTTTAAGGTTTTAATGTTGGGGAAAATTATATCAAATATAATGTTACTTCATACCCAGACTTTAAATAAGCCAAAAGGTCTAAAGCTGTATTTGTTTTTTATGCGAGTCTGTTAGTGCTTTGAATGTGGGAACATTAGATTAATCTCACTCACTTATTTTAATTATGTGCCAAAGAGCGTGACAATTCACGCCACGCTCATATTACATTATGTAAATGAAGAGAATGACTGGCATGACACAGGAGACGTTCGATTCACAAATGATGAGCACCAAACTCAGCCGCCACCAGACACCTACGGTGGTGAAGAACTCTAAACTTGGGCATGCCTTTGGCGTGTTTTTGGCACCCTGAGCTCAGCAGCAGAGACCTGACGGAGGCCTTTCTTTTTGGCAGGTGCTGCTAGTGAGCAGCAGTCGTCATCCAGACCAATGGATCGTGCCAGGAGGAGGAATGGAGCCTGAGGAGGAGCCCTGTGGGGCCGCTGTCAGGGAGGTGTACGAGGAGGTGAGCTCATCATCTGAAAAAAAGATCATGCAGCTGTTCTTCTATATTTTGTGGTTGGCACTATTTTAAAGAAGCCAGTAAAACCATCAAACGTAGAGGTTTTTGCATGTTTTAACTTCAGACTGCACACACTTGACATTACTGCTGACTATTTTCCAAAGCATACTGTAAGGATTTATCTTATTCTCTACTTCCTTCTGTTTTCAGTTTGTGCTAGTGTGAAAATAATAGTGACCTGACTTGGAACTTGATTGAGACTGCTAATTTATCAAAGCTTTATTTATGTTTAAGGGGGTCAAAGTAATACTGTTGCTGCATTTTAATGCAGGTGAGAGTAGGATCTCCTTGTTGGTGTGCTCAGCCAGTTGTGGGAATTTCTAGCATGTGAAGAATGCGAGTCAGCTGATCAACAGCATAGATTTCACAAACTATGCTGTCATGGCATTGAAAATACAAGATAAACAGAAAGCAAACACAGATATTGTGCAAGGGACATTATGAATTAGGTCATGTCATGTGTGTAAAGATCCTGTGTGTAGGATTTAGGAGGATATATTGGCAGAAATAGATTAGAATATAATTATTATGTTTCCTTTTTTTCATTTTCTTAGTGAATAATCACCTAAAAATAAGAGTTTTGTTTTTTGTTACCTTAGAATGAGCCATTTATATCTGCATAGGGAGCAGGTCCTGCTCATGTTGCATTGCCATTTTTTACCGTGGCCCAGAATGGACAAACCAAAAACTGGCTTTAGATAGGGCCATTTGTGTTAACACATTGGCCACTGTAGTTGAACGGTGAGCCAAACAGCATGGGGAAAACCCTTTTTTAACCTGAAGCTACTTTATTCACTGTTTCTACCCATTTAAATCAGGAGAAAGAGACCTCTGGGATAGTTTGGCGCCCACTGAAAACCTCCAGAATGTCTGGATCTTAAGTTATCAGAGAAAAAAAGCTGAGCACACTAGCGACTCTTCTGTTACGAGCTAAGCAGAATCTGAAAAACGCTGATTTTCCAAGAGACACAGCTTTATCCAGTGTTTTTATGAGTTTTAGTCACTTAGTTAATTTGTTTTAGAGAGGAAGGGACCTATGTGGATAATTTGGCTCTGAACAATGAGCATTGAAGATGGATAGATAGATAGATAGATAGATAGATACTTTATTAATCGTTCATAAAAAACATTACAATATTTTTATGGCAGTTCAATCACAGCTAACCACACATAACATAAAAGCACCTCTGCAATTATACACACGTAAAATAAAAAAAAATTAAAATCTTAAAAATAAATACTAACTGCTTAATTCTAAAAAAATATCCAATAATAATACAAACTATGTAGTGTATAAAATTTCAGTGTGAAAAAGTGCAGTAGTTAAAAACAATAGTCTTGGCAGCAGGCAGGAAAGTCTTTCTGCAGCCCTCAGTCCTGTGGTTGAAGGTGCTCTGCTGATCCTAACTGGGAGTTCATGCTTTCCACACGGGAGAAGTTTCAGCTGGTTGCAATCTGCAATCCTCTTTGTTGGATGTCACAAAATCCTGCACACCGCTCCCTTTAAAAGGTCTTTGGTGTAGGGGCAGACTCCACAAGACTCAGATGCTGGAACTTCCCATAAGCATGAGAACACATCAGAAAGAAAAGTTATTAAAATCAGAGTCAGGCCGCATTGCGTGATGGTAACGTT
The DNA here is from genome assembly GCF_026936395.1 of Plectropomus leopardus. NCBI lineage: Eukaryota > Metazoa > Chordata > Actinopteri > Perciformes > Serranidae > Plectropomus > Plectropomus leopardus. Next base: position 12,163,473 of record NC_142182.1, read on the forward strand.
GACAAAAAACAGAAAGCAGGCGGAGAGGTCAGTGTGGTTAGTTATGCAATTTAAATCTGCAAAACCACTGTAACCTTACATACGTAGAACACGAGGAAAAATGCATTGTGCATTTTAAAAACGTTGCAGGTTTCAATTATTTTTGAAAGGCTAGAGGCACAAACACAAATGATTCATAAACATAAAGTGAGTATAGCAGCAGTTCTTGTCACAGTATGAGATGCTTCCACTGTTTTATGAGCCTGATCCAGATGGGGGATGGAGATATTTGGGAATGATGCTTAAAATGCCAGTCAATTGTTCTGTGGTTTAGTAAAGGGGGGTTGCTGGTGGTTGGCCAGAGTGTTTTGGATCGGAGTGAGCTGTGAGCCTCTGCCTCGGATAGTAGTGTGTTGACAGTTTTGAAGTATGACAGTGACATTTGGGAAGGGTTTCCAGTTACCCACATCCTGTGCCCCCCAGATAAGACATGTACCCGAATATAGATGAGCCGTAAACCAACTGCTGTGGCGAGCTAACAATTCAAAACGTCACGTTTAACCCTCTGAGACCCACCATTACAGCAGTCCGTTTTTCTTTTTTTCTTTCTATTTTTCTTTCTATTCATTTTTTACACTATCATCAAGATTTTACATTCAAAGGAATCAGCACAACCTCAGGTAATTCTGCATGTCACTCAATACAATCTTATATGCAATATAATGGAATATAAACAAAAAAATATAAAATGAAATCGGAACTTGAATTTTATCCTATTTTTTAAAAAAAAACAAGAACAACTGTGAACAATTATAAAGAAAGAAAAGTAGGAAAATACCACACACAAGTTTGGGTTCTGCCAAAAGTCGCCTGAAGTTTCTAGTTTCTTCAGTTCAGGAGTTTTTCTTATTTTTTTTGGGCAGTGTTTATGGGCGTTTTTCACTGAAAGTGGTAAGATGATGTGAACAACAGAAAAAACACCCAGTGTCAGTTAATGCACAGTTTTAACAAAATTTCAGATAATATGACTGTGAAACTGAAAAATATAAACTTTTAAAAATAAATATACAAAATGTACAAACTTTTAAAGTAAATATACAATAAATAATAATAATAAAGTAAAAAATTACACAATGAACTTTAAACAATATGATCGTGGAACTGAAAAGAATAAACTTTTAAAATATATACACAATAAATAATAATAATGCAGTACAAACTGGAGCAAACTATATACATGAGTTCTGGATTATCGCGCTCAGTTGCCTCATGTTTTTTTTTGCAACGCCTCTCCTTCAGGATCCCATAGATGTTGACAATAAATACATAAATAAATTCAGTGAAAGGAGGGTGAAGTTTTGGTTTGTAGCCGAGCTGGTTCAGCCTCTCCATGAGGTCTCCATACCTCTGAGTGAGATGAAGCCAATAGCCGTCATCTACCGTCCCTTTCAGCGGGTGACTGCTCACCTGCGAGAGAGGAGGAAAGGCTTGTGACTTCCTTCTAAGTGAAATGTTATGGTCAGTGCTATTTTTATAACTGATAATGGTACAAGTTAGGGTAGATTTGATCTCTTCTCTGTGCACTGCAAAAGTCACACAACCTGTTTTTGTTTTGTTTTTTTATAGAGAAATAAAAAGAAGTCGTCCTCTCTTACCGCTATGATCTTATATGGTATATTCCACAGTGTGAAACCATAAAGCCTCTTATGGCCCTGGACATAAGCAGTCTCTCCCAGCAGCCTCTCTGGGGCTGCAATGAAACAGTTAAAATTTAAAAATATTGTTGTTATTATTATTATTGTTGTCGTTTGTTATTTCAACATTTCTGTTTAGTTGCACTGTTACTACTCAAAATTTCTGCATGTCAGGCATCACTGACCTTTGACCTCATGCAGAAAATCAGCCTGGCACTTTTGAAACTCTGCTTCCTCACTTATGTCTGTGTGCATCGAGTTTTGGATGAAAGACTTGAAGTCGACAGACGATGATGATCCACTGTTTGTGTTTCGTCCAGTGGTACCAAACATCTCATGCCAGCTTCACGTGTCGGGGTCTAAATAAAGCTCGAAAGTTAGAGCTACATTTTTGCAATGAAAAAACAGCATAGACATTTCACAGGGGTCCCTTGACCTCTGACCTCAAGATGAATGAAAATGGGTTCTTTGGGTACCCATGAGTCTGCCCTTTACAGACATTTGTTGTCATTTGATTGGTAATCAAGATGATCTGCTAAGAATTGCTTCACCTTGTTAATATGGACTTCAAAACTATTTCGTAATGTAAAACGTGATTTAAAATTGCAATTAACTATTAAAATTGTATGATAAATCATGATTTTAAAACACAATTGTTTATTGTGTTAATTGTCTACTTACTTGTAATGTTCAGCACTGGCAAGATAAATACTGTGTGGTCACAAAATGGTAATGTATTGAATGATTCTTGATTAGTTTTTTTTAATGTGTGTAGGCTGGTGTGAAGGGAAAGCTTGGCAGATTACTCGGGATTTTTGAGGTAAGCTTGTCAAACCCATGGAAAATTTAAATGTATTACATAGTCTATAATACATAACATAACACAGATTAACATCCCACATCAATGGTAACCCAACTATCCTGCCAGGATGCCTGTGTAGGCTTGTCAGCTGGATTAAGTTTTGTTGCTTGCATTGACACAGTTTATTGCAATGATATAAAGTATTGTCTTCATTTAAACCTTTGCAGCAAAATAAAGACAGAAAGCACAGGACATACGTCTACACCCTCATAGTGACGGAGACACTGGACGACTGGGAGGACTCTGTCAACATTGGTATGCCCCTCTGTTTAAGTCTCACTGTCATCATATAACTAATTGTTTTGATTGAATAATTTTGCAGGTATTTACCCACAAACACAGCCACAAAAACAGCCTCTAGCAGCACAATTTTCTTCTAGGGGTTTATGCTAAATAAATTAATTTAATTGAGGTCATTCAACCTTAATATATTGTTTTTTTGGACAAAATAAAATATTTATTCATAAATCACATGTTTATACATATGATAATAGCTGTGTGCTCAATCATTTAATAGATTTCTTGTCTTTTTTGATGGTAGAGACAGTTGAGATAGACTGTTGGGGCCTCCAGTTATCACTGTAAACTGAGAAACTAGGACACATACTTATCTATGAAGTCAAACCACTCAATCTGCAGTGTTTACAGTCCTAAAATACTGACCGGAAAAAACTCAACAACAGTTAGTCCTCCTTAATGAACTGCATGTGTGCTCCACAGCGTTATTGATGTTTTGTCCCATTTAATGGACAATGGACATTCAAACGTCAAGACATGCAACGGCACAGGTTTAACATGAAGGTTGGGACACGTATGAAGTTAGCAAATTTTGCATCAAATTTTTGGGGTCGAAGACAAAATTGCTGCATTCTGGTGATATTTATGCACCAAACTGTGCCATTTCTACACTAAGATATGGTGGAAATGTGTTTATTTTAGACGTTAGAGTAATTAATTAATAATTGATAATTCAATTTATCATTTTTTAGGATAAAATATTCCCTGGTTCTGCTTCTCAACTTTGAGAATTTTATTATTATTATTATTATTATTATTATTATTATTATTATTATTATTGTTTAGTTAAACTTTTTTTATTGGGGTTTGCAAAGTTAACATACGACTGAAAAAGGCATGGGGTGAAAATAGAATTTATTATGCCAGTGTATAGAAAACATTGTTTGACAAAAAAGAAAATACTTTAAAGGGTAGGTTGTCATTCATGTTTAGCATAGCAAAGAAGTATACAAAATATGTTTTTCACTGATAAACCTTTTTCAAGAAAAAAGAGAAAAAAAGGCAAGAAGTCAAACATTTTAAAAAAAGCCAGAGAGAAGAGAAAAAGACATAGTGACATTTTTCATTTCTTTTCTTTTCATGCTTTTCTTTGTTTTATTTGATAGTAAACTGAGCTTAAAGATGTTGGACTGGATAAAACAAGGTATCTGAAGGTGTTACTCTTGACTTCAGAATTTTGTAATGAGTATTTTTCTGACATTTTATAAATCAAACATAATTTATTAAGAAAATAATCATTAGTTGAAGCTCTAATATTAATATCCCCCTTTGCTTATCTTATCTTCTATCACAGCAACATCTCGAATGTTGCCTGTAATGTCGATTTTGTATAGACAAGTATACACTTATTGTTACCTGCTTCAAAGAGGTTAGTTTTCAGTACGGTTTGTCAGCAAGATTATGATAAAACTGCAGGCCCGATTTTACACAAATTATTTCTCTCTTTTGTTAACTTTGGGCATTTGGCGTTGGCAGAGCGGTCTCCAGGTGCCCTTCAAATTTTGAATGTGTTTTGTATTTCAAATGTAATGCTTCTCTTTGGACGCAGCAATTTAAAATGTTAACTATTCCTGACTTGTTTGGACAAAAGTGGCTGTGATAATTTACTCCCTTCACCCACAGAAACAGAATTCAGCCTGTTCACATGAGGGAGGAGTGTTTGCTGTGCCCAGCTGTTTTCCAGTTATCATCGCTCACCACAGCCCCCTCCTTACTTGTCCTCTCTTGCCCTGCGCGAGGGCCGAACTGCACTAATGTACTCTCCCTCTCTGCTGAAAGGCCAGCGGTGGTGTACTTCAGGGTATCAACATAAAGTGGGCGAACCCCTCCCCTCTCGCACCATTTGATAATCACAGGCAACGCCCAATTTCTTAACCAAAAGTGCTGTTTGGAACTGAATGAGAAGAGATGATGAAGTGAAGTACAGATAACTCCCAGTTACATCATTTTTTTTAGGAAGATTTGCTGACACGAGGGCTTTATACATACTAACAGAAGTAGGTCAGAGATTTTGTCCACCTCCACTCTGACTTTAGTGCAGCAACATGTGCGGAACAGTTTACTCTTGAGATTGTTGTATAATATTGTGGTTTTGCAATTTAAGGTTATTTTGCCTGTTGAGCGGTCTCACTCACCGCTCAGTGAGACACACAGTAACAATGCTAAAGAGCCATTGTGAATAATGCCAGGGGCAGTTTCATTAACCCTTTAACGTCCTGCTCTAAGTGTTTGGTGGAGCACATTTTGAGTCACTACATCTGAATGAAAAATGTGTTGGTGTGAACTCAGCCTGACTCAGCCATCATTACCGATCGGTTTAGGTTTATAACAGGCAGTCGCCAGTGATTCTTGTTTTTTTAGTCGTATTTTGTGATTAGTGACCAAGCGTAGAACAGATTTGGTGGTGGTTGGACAGGGGTCCTTGAAAGAAGGTAGTGTATTTTGGGGAGAATTGGCCTTTTGATCGTTGCAATGCAGCCTGCAAAGGAGAGTTGTCATTATACCAGCAGTTCTGTATGTACAAACAGACGTATGTCCCATTCTTGTGAATGCGATATCCCAAGTACACCTTGGGGGAATTTCCTCAAAATTGGCAAAAATATCCACTTGGACTTAACAATAAACTGATTATATTTTGGTGGTCATAGGTCACTGTGACCTCCCAAAAAATGTTTTTGACTCTGAATTCAAAAACTAATTAGAACCAGATTTTGCACAAATGTCTAATATGAAAAAATTAAGAAGTGGTGGCGTTTTATATTTTAAAGGTTAAAAGTCAACTTCACTGTGACATCATAATAATATGCAAAAACATTTTTCTGGCCATTATTTAGCGTCACATTTCAGGAACAGTAGGGGAGGCATTTGGTCAGATACTGAAAGTCTCTGAAACTGTGCTGATTGTATAAATGTTCTGTGCTGACAGGTAGGAGATGCATGTAAAGCATCCACGAAAAATTCATAGAGCACTTTTCAGTAAATTCTTTGAAAGTCTTTATAAGATACAGGATGTTATATGAGTCTGCACAGACATGGATGTAAACTGACACCTGACTGGTTGGCAGAGGCATGAAACTGTGAAGCAGTAATACTTGTTTTGTTAATCTATGTGTCATTAAGCAAAACACCACAACTCCAACTGCTGAATCCTCTCTTAAATATTTTCACAGGCAGGAAGAGGAAGTGGTTCAAAGTTAACGAAGCAATCAGGGTGCTGCAGAGCCACAAGCCTGTCCATGCGGAGTACCTGCACAGGCTCACAAACACCTGTAACCCCACCTGCAGTCCTGTGTGTAGCCCAGCGAACGGCAACACCCCGAGCCCCCAAATGACGGACAACAACACGCCTCACTATGTCGTTTGCTCCACGCAGGCCTCAGACCTCTCTAACAGATAGGACCATCACCGGCTACAACCAGTTCTTCAAAGAGGACACCATGATGGACATCTGGAAAAGACTTTAATCACTATAGCAGCCTCTTCATATGTACAGTACGGACTTCCTTTGAGTTAATTTAAAACCCATTCTGGATGAGTGCCAAAATGTTTTGCAAGTATATTTAAGATTTTATATGTGTATTTTTTAACAAAATTCATCAAGCGTGTCCCTTTAAAGCATTGAGCTTCAGATGGATTCTCTCAGTGTGCTGCTTATGCAATGTAAAGGCCCTGTTTAGTCTTCAGTGCTGAATATTTGACTTGCAGTACATGCAAGTTTTTGGGTGGTCTCCTGGGAAGTGTTTGCTCTTAGAGGAAGTCGTATTCGCACAGTGACTGAGTGCCAAAAAATACGCTTCTGCAAGACATTTTGAAGAGGAGTAACCAGGTGTATGAATCTTTAAAACAATTCTTTGTGAATTGTTATGACACTTTTAGCAGGTTACCTCGCTTTAACTCAAGTCTAGGGGGATACTTTCCCTAAAGAGAGTGGAGGGCAGAGTCTGCTTTGATACAAGTGTGAACAACGTTGTGTCTCCTGTCCTTACAAGTACACACAGTATCATCTCTAATCACTGGTAACAGTGTAACACTGCAATAAAGATTAGGTGAATATCTGCAAACCAGCCACCACACTGAAATGGCAACTTAAAAGATTATTTCTCAACCATTTTCTTGTTTTTACATGTAATTAATGCTGTCACACTGACTGGTATTCTTTGCAGGATTGTCGGTTACTGTGTGTAAACATACTCGCCAGCTTAAGTGAAAGTAAATTCCCACCCCAGATTCACTTTCTTTTGGTGTTTTTGCCTCGCTACGTTTGTGTTTTTTCAGCGCTGTGTCTCTTGGATGCCTGCTGCTTATGGTCTGGGACCTTGTCACTACTTTTTTATGAAGCCCCGACCTCACCTGAGCGCTGTGGGGATACACGCCCATCAACATCTGGAACACAGAAAAAAAAGAAAACATAGGCAGATTGCAGAGTCTCTGCAGAAAAAAAAGAGTTCTTTGCATTATTTTACATGAAAATCCTGCCTGGTATATCTTTATCTTTAGGTGATTACAGCACATCGGCACAGTAAGATAAATGTCAGCTTTTGTAGAGTAGAACAAAACTTTGGTCAGCGTGATCGAAACTTGCAAATGTGCTGAAAAAAATGTGTCTGGGTCCAGACCTTTGAATCATAAAGTGAAGGGAGTGTCATGAGTTGACAATTCTGTCTGAATATCAGGAAAGATCAGCCAATGTTCATTTGACAAAGACTGTTGATCACTTGAGTGTCAATTTTAACTCCATGTGGTCAGTTATATAGAACTGATTGCTACTCCAATTACTAAACAGTGTTATTTTTTTTTTCAGATGAATAAATGACTCCCATTCAGCATTTTGGTTTTCTCTTAATTTAAACTCTTGTAACTTCAATTAAGAATGCAACATTATTTCATTATTATATCTGAAAATAAGGCCATGGATGGTTTGAACATATAGTCTATAAATCTTTCAATTCCTAAATCAGTCGTGCCTGCCATCTAGTGTTGGGAGGAAGACGGGACGCATCATCAGGTGACTGCAGAGAGACACATACAATCAATACACTGTACTTCTGCCATCTATCCACCGTGGAAATTAACCTTAGAAATAATTTGGGTTTGGCATTTAGGGATTAAAGACAAGGGTTTATCACCTGAGGGAACTAAAATCTGTGTTTAGGAGAGGCTGGCCCAGGCAGGACTCCTTTGACTTTACACAAGCTTGACACAGGGGATGTAAACCCATTCACATGTACATGTAAGCAGTGGTGAAGAAAGTATTCAGTTGATTTATTGATGTAAAAATACTAACACCACACTGTGGCAATACTCTGCTGAAAGTAAAATCCTGCATTGAAGTGTTGTTTACGTAAAAGTAATAATAATGATAATAATAAACTCAATTTGTATAGCACCTTTCATACAAGAAATGCAGCCCAATGTGCTTTACAAGAAAGAAATTAAATGCATCAACAGTCATAGTACCCAATTCAGAAAAAAAACACAAAAAAATCCTCAAAACTATTCAAAGAAGAAAAAAACAACTTAAATGTTTATCAGAACAGTTAATTTTATATCAATCAGCTAATTGATTAAGCAACTAATCATTTCAACTGTACTTGTAGCTATAAACTATTGAGTAACTAAATTTGTAAAATTAAAAACATAATTAACATAACAAAACATATTTTATACACTATTATAATGTAATATAATTATTTTATGAAAAATAATTAAGTAACTAGTAACTAAAGCTTTCAGATAACCGAAGAGAAGTCAAAAGTACAATATTTCCCTCTGAAATGTAGTGGAGTAAAAATATAGAGTGGGATGAAAAAAAAGGACTCAAATTCAAGTGCCTGAAATTTGTACTCAAGTACAGTACTTGAGTAAATGTACTGAGTTACATACTAATTATGTGTTGCAGTTTTGCCTTGTTGATAACAAAATCAGAAATAGACAACTTAAAATCACACTGCAGTTTCACATTTTCATCATCATTGTTGATTTCTTTCTGACTGAAGCACAAATTAATTATGGTTTTACTACCACAAAACTGATATTTCACTGGTTTATAATTTAGATGTCGCACCCAGTAACAGGAAATGTGTCAAAATAAGGAAGTATAAGTAAAGAGGCCATTTCATTCTGTCTTTTTAAAACATTTTTTATTAAATTAAGCCTTTTACAAAACACATTTTGACATTTGTGTTACAACCTATAGGTTGTTACATTTTAGTATTTATGTGAGACTGGGGACAAATGAGACTTTGATAAAAAATGAGGACATAAATGATCCACGGTACTGAAATGAGTTTTGAGGTGCTCTTTTTCTGAAATGAAACAGAAAGTCTGTCTTTCTCCTTCTCTGCCTCCTCCCACTCCTTCTGGCCTCCTCCTTCCTGTTTCCAACTGCAGACCATCACTGTTGGTGAATCAGTGGTGACTCAACAAGAAGTCAACACACATGAATGAAAAGTTAGGTTTGATTCACATAGTGTGTTATAAAAGCTGTAACTTAATACAGTGATTTCTTTCACACTTGGCAATGAAACACTGAGATCTCTGAAACAGCCCAGCTGTGACGATAACTTACATGACACCAGTGTGCTTCACGTAGATCTGGCAGCAGCTGAAAATGCAGCATTACTTGAGGTATATGTTGATTATTTTTTATTTTATATAATATTATAATAAAAATTTGTTTTCAATATTCATCCATTATATATTTGGGAAAACATTAAATAATATGGTATTAAAACAGTAAAAATGTTTTTATTTCATAAAAAAATGTAAATTTATTTTCTCTGCATCGCTACTTTTACCATGAAAGGCCAATTCAACAACATGGTTTCAGACAGTAAAAAAATCATACTCGGGATGGAATCATAATCATTTATTCATATATAATGGATAACATTAACTATATCATTTAAAAACTATGAACGAAAATAAGTTATTTTATATCTTAGCAAATAGTATTTTTTTTTCCATTGATTTAGCATCACTACCTTTACCATAGAGGGCCAAATCAACTGTTTAGTAGAGCATGTATTTTAAAATAGATTACACTATATCTTTATATATATATACTTGTCATTATAGACCCAAGGGCATAAAAATGCAACAACATACATAACTGAATAATAATAATAATAATAATAATAATAATAATAATAATAATAATATTTTTTCCATTGCTCTTTCATGGTCAGGACTTTATATGGTTAAATAAAAACATTTCTTGGTCACCTCTATTGCCACGTTATTTTAACCTGTGCTGTATAACATGACAGTAGATGTATCATCTTGAATATAACCAGGCTGTGTCCTGTTTAACCATCCTCTCTGTGACCCGCCCATCCGCCGCTGCTGCCTGAGCTCGGTCAGGTGTTCGTTGTACAGCGACGTAAACTTTGCATTTGGAAAACTGATTGGATTTTTTTGTCGGGACAAACACAGTCGAGGCCATGCTCAGACGGATACTTCAAATGGTAAGCTTCTGGTTCAACTAAGTCAACCGTATCGCTTTTGTTTGGGCTAAACCGAGCCGTTTTCTTTGGGAGACGCAGGCCTATCCTTGTCTGTTTTCATGGTGTGGACGCACGTTTTAAAACACGGAGTGTAGTGGCTGGGCGGGGTCTTTATTTTTAACTGGAATTCCTCGACTGCAGGGAAAACCCGCCACATCGTTAGATCAAAGTGAACATATCAAGCGCTCCTTGTGTGGGGTTGACACAGTTAGCCAGCGAATGCTAACTGGTTTCAATTGGTTGATGCTACTCTTGACATGGATATACGTTTAGCATGCTAGCACCTGTCTGCTTTATGCAGTAGCAAACAAATTAGCAAACGTATCTATCCTGCTAGAGTCGATAAAATAATAACTTAGCTAGCTAACGTCCTTGGTCTCTGCCTCATTTTACTGTCACAGTTTCCATTAGCTAGCTGTGTTTTAGCAGGCGGTTAATTCATCGCTCACTCATCATATGCTAACGCTAACATTAGCCACAGATTGACTGTTGGGAAGTCATGTGTCACCGGGCTGACCACCGCATGAAAAACAAACAAATATGCGTTTTAACTAATTTATTTTATACTCATGTTAATCGTGACATCGTTGGGAGAAATTAGCTGCATGTGACTACAATTACGTGTGGGTGTAACAGAGATTAGCTACTTAGTTAGCCTCTTCGTAGGACTACATTTCCCATAGGGCATTGCTAACGTTAACTGCATCATCATTGTGTACACATTGAAGCCCCCTCTATTTCTTCCCTGTTTTTATAAATCATCAGTGTGTCATATTTTATATTATATGTTATATATTATTTAAACTGTAATTTTATCACCAAAACTTTAAACAATGCACCCAAATAATAGTAACCCATAGGGGGTATAAAACTGATCCTTCCTCTCCCCTTCCTGAGCAAAAATAAATTTAATAAATAAATAATAAGTAACCATGTATGGTTTTTATAAGCAGAGCGTTAACTTTTATTCACCCACGTAGTCCTTGTGTGCCCGTGTCCCTCCCAAACTGGCCTTGTAACCCGGTAAGCAATAAATAAATAAGTAAAGCATATATATATGTGTGTGTGTGTGTGCACGTATGTATTTATGTAAAATTATTCAAACAGTAGCCTATAGCTCATGACACAGATATCATCACGGCTTTAGGGGCTTATAGAAAACAATCTCATTAAAGATGGTCACTTCTGCACAACACATCTGTCCTCCATGTGAAAAAAAGTAAGTGAACCACTGACGTGGTTTATATCATAGTCTGTCAGTTTATTGGGCGTAAACACTCCTCAATCTGTAGGCACATTACCAAAATAATAATAACAATTCATTTTATTACTGTTTCATGTCAGAGCTATCACCTTTGACCAGAATTTGCTATGATAGAGATTTCAACATTTTTTTAACCTCTGTGCTTAAAGGTGTATTAGGTAGACAAAAATCATGCTGTCAGTCTAGTTTAAAACAATATAATAGACTCCTAAAATGATCCCTTTTATGCACTGGACCTGTGTTGAATTATTTATTATTTTTATTCTGGTAAAGTCAGTGTAGTGCTCTTTTATGAGCTGGGTCAAAGGTTGCTCCATGATGTAAATGCTCAGCCTACCCTCAAAGTGTTGTTTGTCCACTGTCCAATACGCTCTGAGATAACTGCGTTCAAAGTGCTCAAAGTGCCCCTCCCAACACCACAACGCAGGTATTCACCTGATTCATTCATGAAAACTATCACCAGCTTAAGCAAACCCTTTTTGTGAATGGACCACCATGTTTGTCCTTCAGGCCAGTGGACGGAGATTATTTAAGGTGACCTATTCCAGTCTACTTTTGAGCTGTATAGATAGTAGAGTAGAGCTCTTAATATTTAGTGTATGTATCCTCTGAGCCAAAGGCAACATATTCATTTTTATTATCACATATGTTTCAGAGAAGTTTTTCTGGAGGTCCAACAACTGGCAGTTAATTCCCTTGCCAAAAAAGTATTATGAAACAAAGGAACTCCGCAAATATATGCAATAAAGTTATTGTAAAGTCAGGTCAAGGATACAGGATCGTTTCCCTGGCAGTGCATATCCTTATCATAAGGTCAATCATAAAAAAAATGGGAGGAGATATGGCACTGCTGTAAATATCTCCTGAGCGGGCTGTCCTCAAAGAAGAATAATAGTGAGGGGGACCAGAGGTCTGTGGGAGGCACTGTGCATACTTTTGCTTGAATGCCTCACCAGTCACAGCTTTGTGGCTGCTGGTAAAACAAAATCAAACAAACACAAAAAAACCCTCATATGACATTTGGACAACTGTTTGCCAAAGATGTGGGAGACTAAAATGAACCCAAAGAAGGTTCTATGGTTAGATGAGATCTAAAGCGAAGCGTTTGGCCGTCCTGCTAAATCTTTGGTGCTAAATCAAACGCATCACATCCAGAGGCACACACCATCCCTTTAAGTGTTGTCAAAAGTATCTATCTGTTGATACTACTTATTCTAAATATTTGAAACAGTTTCAATTTTCCGTAGCACTGATACATTGTAACCAACCGTGCGGTTCTCAGTTCTTCCTAATATTTACTAGAGTCACTCTGCTGCTACTAACCAAAAAAAGAAAAGTCATCTAATAAAGATTTTAACTTGAATGCCTTCAATGTCATTTTTCCCCGTGGTATATAAAATGGTAATGATTATCAATATTTATTGAGGTATTGCATTGAAGTTGCAAATGTCATTATTTTGACCCAGTAGGCCCAGTAAATGGGCCCTTCTCAAACCTGCGTTACTCATATTAAGGCACGTACATGCTTGTTTTTTAGATCAGTAAATTTCTCAGGTCATGTGGCTGGTCGTCTGCAGTTTTTTTGCAACAGTTGCATACCAGAAAAAATGACTCATCCCATTTCCACAAAGGGGGGTTTCCTAATGAATCAGACTCAGTCAGGCATTTTACTAAAGCAACGATACATCTGTTTATTTTTGTTGTAGTGGTGATTATTTTGGTTCAAACTAAGATGTGTTTATAATTGCTTATTGAGGATGAAAGTGATTATAGCTGGTCTCCATGGCCTCCTTCCCCCTTTTATAGACATTGTCCAGCAGCTGGAGGAACTGCTGTCAACATATACTACAGTGTTGTGTGTCTTGATACAACCGTTTTAAATATTCGGCCTTTCAAAAGGAGAATACAACATTCCAGAGAAGAGCTAATCATTGACACAGCATTTGTTTAAGGCTTCGAGGTCGCACCCAGCATAGTTGTTTGTGAGACGTGTGAGCCACGTCGAAGGTCTAACTGTTCTTTTCCGAAATGAATTATTGTTCACTAGATCACACATTTACTAAGAGGTTAGAGGTGTATATTTAATGTTTCAATGACTCTGGAATATAGTGAGTAAACTGATTTGGAAAATCTGAAAATGTTTATTAAAATCTGGAAAAAAGAATAAAAATCTTCCCCCTATCATTGCTTGGATTTAAGATCTAACACGTTGGTTCCTAACTGGTCCAGCCACGCGGTCCAGACTTCTCCGTAACCACTAGTTCAAGGTACACCCACAAGATAGATTACCACAAATTCAATACTCAATTTTACTTAAAAAAATAAAATAAAATAATAATAATAAAGTTTATTTATATAGCACATATCAAACCCAATGTTACAAAGTGCTTTACACTTAAAATCATTTCAAATTGAAACACAACAAAAGAAAAAAATAAACAAAACATATTGCAAGAATAAGTGGTTCTCCAAAATAAAAGCTTTAAGGCAGAAATTCACAATTTAAAATAACGGGTGTTTTCACAAACTTTTCACCTTCACAAGTCACTTGCGGTCCATTCAGAATGGACCTGTGACCCACTTTTGGACTGCGACCCACCAGTTGGAAGCCACTGATTTAACAGAAGTGTGTAGAGCTTTTATACAATTAGACTTATATGGTGTATTTTCTCCTCTCCAGACTCCTGGGAAGGGAGGCTCCCAGAATGCAGAGTCAGAGCAGCCCAGCACAGACCTTAACCATGATCAGACGTCTGAGGTAACATGGACGCTTCACTTTTCTTAATTGATAACATTTTCTACCTTTTTTCCACTCTGGAAGCAGCAAAATTGAAGACGTTTCTATTATATAGTTGATTCTTATAGTGTGTTTCTGTGTTCAGGGCTTCATCTGTCCTCAGTGCATGAAGTCTCACAACTCTGCAGAGGAGCTGTTCAAGCACTATGAGCTGTTTCATGACACCGGAGACCTGCCCGCTCATGTGGCCCCCACTCGGTGAAATATAGAGATATAAATGTTTCATTAATTAAGATCATTATTTAGTGTATTTTTGTGAACGTGCTTTTTCCTTCTTTTTAGGGAAGACCTTACAATGCTGCGACAAGAAGTTCAGGACCTGCATGCTTCTCTCAAGGTATAGTTTTTGAACTGCAAAGAGCTTTGTAAATGCGTGGTTCATACAAGTAATTATTTTTGTATCTGTGTTTGTTTTCACCCAATTAGGAGGAAAAGTGGTTCTCTGAAGAGCTGAAGAAGGAGTTAGACAAAGTCCAAGGACAACTGAAGCAAGTAATTCCTTCAAGATATTTAATATATATCATGATAGCTTTCTGAACTTAACACTGCTTGATAAAACATGATGGCAATGCTTCCTCTTACTGTACATGTTTCTCTCTTTCCCTCCATCCCACAGAATGATGGACAGATGAGCTCAGAGGATTCAAGTAGGGGACATTATATTTAAGAATACTGTGAAAAAGACACTAAACATCAGTCACTAATAATGTGCTGCTCTTCTCTCAGCCCTTGAAAGGAAGTTGAACGAAGCAGAGACAGAAAAGTTCAACATCAAGCAGATGAAAGAC
The DNA here is from genome assembly GCF_026936395.1 of Plectropomus leopardus. NCBI lineage: Eukaryota > Metazoa > Chordata > Actinopteri > Perciformes > Serranidae > Plectropomus > Plectropomus leopardus. Next base: position 12,178,659 of record NC_142182.1, read on the forward strand.
CTGTTTGAGCAGAAGGCTGCCCAGCTGGCCACAGAGATCGTAGGTCAGTATGCCGCCAGGAAACTGTGGGGCCAGTGTCTGTGGGGCCCGTGTCTGTAGGTCTGCATCATTTAACAACACTGAAGTACTCTTTCCTCAACATTTAGTTTTACAGATTAAAGGATTTTTCATTTTACACTGATGATGTTATCCTCAACTCAGCTGTGTGATGTGAACAAGTGAAGTATTTGTGTTGTTTGATTTAGATATTATTAATAAATGCTTTTGAATCATTGGATCTGACAGACTTAAAGTCCCGCTATGATGAGGAGAGAAGCCTAAGGGAGGCTGCTGACCAAAGGCTGGGCAAACTGACCGAACAGCTACAGAAAGAGAAGCAGGAGAATGAGAGACTCCAAACAGAGCTGGTAAAGCACAAACAACGTTTCCATATGGGATTCATTCTCTTTTCACTAGGCTTGAGACTCACTTTGTACTTCCTGTAGACCAGTGGTTCCCAACTGGTCTAGCCACGGGGTCCAGATTTTGTCCTGAGTCATTAGTTCAAGATCAGTGCATAAGATAAGTTACCAAATATTCAGTTTCATTTCACAAAATGTAAACAACATGTCAGCAAAGAACACAATGAAATAAAATAAAACATATTAAGAAAGAATAAAGTGCAATTACTCAAAACTTAGTTAATAAATAGCACTGCAACCAAAACAAGTGCATATTATTGCTTCACGATCAGTGACATAAAATGCTGCAAAAGAAACAGCATGTTTGTTGGCCAAATTATCCAGAACAGGGCAATAAAATAGTAGCTGAACAGGAGGAAATGTTACTTCAAAATAAAAGTCCTGTGCCAGAAATTCAAAGTAAAGTGTATGTTTTTTTAAAAAAACTACATGTTTGGGACGCACTTGCAGTCCTTTCAGATTGGCCCCAAAAACCACTTTTGGACCACAACCCACCATTTGGGAACCACTGGTGTAGACCTTTCATGAATGTTGTGCTTCGCCATTTGGAAGAGATAACGTTGAATCAACACACTGAAATGTGTTTGATTCTGCACTGTGTGATGGAAAAATCAATGCAGATCCAGACAAACAAATTAGTCGTTAATAGAAATATGAAATACAACTTCATCTCTACTTTTGAATGTAGTTCTGTGGTGCACTTTGATTTTATTTGTCTTTAATTTCTTTGGACTGATATTAGGCAAGCGCACAGAAACAGTGCCAAGCTTAAAAGCCAGTTTTACAGTAGCCAAAATACTTTTTTCCATCATGGAAGAGCTATCTTTAAATAAAATGACTTCTTTCACTATCAGGATTTTACCCATTTGGTCAGATGACATTTTGTAAGTACAGATGAGCTACATGATTAAATAATTTTATCCCCATTGCAGATACCAAAAGGCTTAACCAGAAGTTAGCCGCTCACCTGTTGTAGGTTTCTTGTGCGTTTGCTCCTGTGATGCGGTAGATCTGAGTAATTTCATACTGCGGAAGACAAGCATTTTTGGCTCCATGTGCAACTGAGTAACTTTAATAGGAATGAATAGGTCCTTGCCTCCAGTGCTCTACTTCGTCCCTTTTATATATCCATGATTCAGAGTAGTTTAGAGAAGCTTCAAACAAATACAGGTTTGGTTCTCGGGATCAAGGAGACATCCATCTCCATTTGGGCATTTCAGCTATTACTAAGGATATATCACTGTCAGTCACTCAGATCTCATGGCTTTAACACAGTCCCCTCTGCTCTGCCCCCTAGCTGCAGCGACCGGGAGTGGAGGATGTGGAGGTGCTGCAGAAGGAGCTGGTGCAGGTCCAGACACTGATGGACAACATGACCCGTGAGAGGGAGGAAGAGTCTGAGCGCCTCAAAACCCACTACGAGCAGCTGCAGGCTAATTACACTACCTCAGAGGTGAGGGGACCAGAGCACCTGACGTTTTGAGATGTAGCTCTGCTGATTCTCACTTTGAAGGGGACTTATTGTGCTTTTTCTTACTTACTGTCACATATATTTCCTTTTCAATTTGGCTTTTTAATACGAATACTCGGACAGTTCCTTCCTTTTTCCATAGGAAGCTTGTGAGTTTCAACAGGTTATAAACAAGCCAAGTTAGCCCTCCGAGCTACCGCGTGTTAACTAGGCTATCGACAGATCAAAGTTGTGCAATAACAGAGCACAACACACTGACAAAAAAAAGAAAAATAAAGCAACTGCTAGACTTGAAGAATCTCACTTAACTAAGGGGTCTTCGACGAATGTCCTGCAAATGTTTTTATTACATAGCCAACAATGCTACATAACGCTACATGCTAACGTCATGAAAGCATACATATCTTAGATGCCAGTTTTGTGAATTTCTCCCTGATTTTGGATCATATTCCCGCTGTAAGATGTCTGATGTGTTTGGAAGCTTTCATGAAGCATGTAAACATTTTCTAGTTGAAACACAAAACACAAGTGTGAATCTGAAATTATCCTCCTTACCTTTTTCCCGAAGTGTTACAACATAGGCTGCCGCTCCTCCACCCTAAATTCGACTTGTTGCAATCACATTAACATGCACAACCATTCCCACAATTTGCACAACCATCTACAAGATTAGAGTCTTGAAGTGAAATATAGTTTAGTTAATTTGAGGCCCTTTCCATTTCAGCTGTTTGCTCAGACCCTTTGCATATGTAAGATTCATATTCATAACAGGGCTTTTAATGTTGGCCAGCTGCTGTGGTGGCCTGCAGAGCTTAATGAAAGGTCTGTGAAGCCTGAGTGTCCTGTCACACTCATTAGTTAGCAGCAAACTCCACTATTAACAACACTTTGTTCTTTATCACCATGTTTCCAATTTTACTGCCAGAGCTTACGCCAGGGCGAGTGCTGTTCACATATTTCAAGTCCTGTGCCGTGAACCCTCCCCTACAAATGCCATACCTCCCTTTACTCTTTGCTCTCGACTGATAATAGCTCTGAAATAACTTACAAAATAGTTCCAGTGTACTCTAGGTGTGTCATACCAGATGGCTTTGTGCCTAATTCTCACTAATTAATGCTTGGTGAATAATTTAGCCGAACTTCCTGCATTTTTGATCCCAGAAGGAGAAGAGAATTTATAGGCAGCTCCAGGCGCTAAGCTGCTCTTTCTGCACATCTCTGCAAATTATCTCTGTCTTGTCTCGCCAGGCTACATCTGCCTATGCGACAGTCCATAACGAATAGAAAACCCTCTTTTGTATAGAATGATCTGCGTGATGCTTCCACAGCACGACCTCGCAATAAAGTGCCTTAAATCTGTGATAAATTTTATTATTTTTTCTCTCATCTCAGTAGCATCTCTCTTTGTGTTGCAAACTGGCTGTTTGCTGTTGTATTGTGACTTACCTTTGTCTGTGTCTCTCTTTCCCTCCCTTTCTTCTTCTGCTCCTAACATACTGTGTCCCTCTACAACATTCACTCTTTCTTCAAGATTCGTAAACTGGAGGTAAAACATGTTGCTTCAAGTTGGCCCCAAACTTGATTTCATCCTTTGAGTTTTTCTAAGTTTGAAAGTTTTTCAAAAAATGCTCTTTCTTTTTTTTTCCTCTCTTTGAAGCCTGTGTTACCTCTTCATGTTTTTGTTGAGTTTTTGTGCGATTGAATCCTCATTGTTACTATTCCATGTTGGGTTTGCTTTCTTCTTTCATGTCAGTCCTTCACAGTGATGCTTCAGTTCTTTGCATGTGCCATCAATGGTGTGCAGAAACAGTGTTACATGTGTGTCTGTTGTATTGCAGATGACCATATCCCAACTAAAAGCAGAGCTGGAGAAGGGTCCACAGGAAGCAGCTGTCTACACACAACAGATCCACCAGCTGCAGAGCAGTCTGAATAATTTGCAGCAGCAAAGCCAGGTACCACACACACACACCAACGATTATAAGTATTCAAGTCATGTGACAGTTTTGTTGCTCTCAGCAGATTTCTGCAGGCACTAACAAGTCTGCTACAGCATCTGCCACACTTTATACTGCAACAGTAGGATTTACTTTTATTTTAGTAATGTTATTAAGCCTCGCCAGCTGTCTCTTAAATACAGAGCACGCCATCTCAGTTTCTGTAAACCTTCCTCCGTTGCTCAGCATCAGGCTCCATCATAATGCCCTGCTGTCACCAGCTCTCTGTGGCAACTTAGACATGTTGATACAACATCACACGCAGCTCTATAATTAAACCAGCAGGGGGGGATCTCTGCCATGCCAGCTTTGTCACTTGGAGTGTAATACAATCGCAGGTAACTGGTGCAATGGGAACTGGAGAATGGAGGCACAAGGTTCCTGCCAGAGATTAAATCCTCCCACACCAGGCATGTCAGTGCCCTCCCTGCCAAGTAGGTTTCCGGGTAAAAGGGGGATTACAGAACTGGATATCCAGTGTGTTGACCCCACCCCATGCTTATACTCGCAACAGGATACCCTGAGACCTGATACAGATACGTATCTCATGAGAATAGGGACAAAAGTGATGGAGCAGACAGTGAGCCACAGAGGATCAAGACTAAGAACAGACAGGTGAACAACCAACAGGGGTTTTCGTTGGTCTGTGACTCCAGGATTAGAGCACAGCAGGGAGCTGTGACAATGGCACAAGAGGAGGACAGCAACAAGGCCGTGAGAAGAAGAGGGATGAACAAAAGAGGAGGGGGGAAAAAAACGAAAGTGTTAGGAGAGGGTTGTTAATGTTGGCCAGCTGCTGTGGTGGCCTGCAGAGCTTTATGAAAAGTCTGTGACGTCTGAGTACCCTGTCACACTCCCTAGTTAGCAGCACGCTCCACTATTAACGTTTTGTCCTTTATCACAATGTTTCCAAGTTTACTGCCAGAGCTTACACCAGGGCAAGTGCTGTTCACATATTCTGAATCCTGTGTCATAAAGCTTTCACTAGAAATGCCACACACCGCTTAACTCATGGCTGTTGACAACCGACTGTTCTTTTCCATAGCTTGTATCGCACGAGTTTTGGGTGTTTGTGCCTTGTTACAGCTCCTATTATAACAACTTCTTCATTTAGAAAAAACCCAAATGTTTTATGTTGTGATGTGGCTTAATTAATAACTCAATTTCACTCCCATAGTTCCAAAACGTATGCCCTTGTTGTCCTCTCCTGTTCTCACAGAGTATGTCTGAAAAGCTTGCACGTAAGGAGAAAGAGTATCAGGAACTGGAGGAGCGTCTGGGAGCTGAGAAAACTGCCAGGAAGGGAGCTCAAGGCAGCCTGAGAGAGAGGGAGCTGGAGGTTCAAGAGCTCCAGGCTCGGGCCACGGGGGCTGAAGCCTCCCTGCAGAAGTCCCAAACGGAACTTGGAGAAAAGGCTGCGGAGGTGGTGAAGTTGAAGAGTGAGATCACGGAGCTGGAGGTGAAGCACGCAGAGCTAAAGGTTGAGAGGAAACAGCTGGAACAGCAAAGGGAAGAAAAAGACAGCCAAGGTGCTCAGCAGCAGACTGAGATCAGTCAGGTGAGTAGGGCAGACAAAGATCAGACAGAATACTATATCAAAAGATTAACATCAGGTGTGTTTGTATTTGGTCACCATGGAGCACCTTGTGATAGATGCCCCTGAACTCTCTTGACTGGTTGAGCACCATTTTCCCAATATTCCCTCATTGTGTGTGTTGATGATGATGATGATCAGCATATTCTCTCACACTTAACCTCAAAATCTCCCATAGGTGTTCATTTGGGTTTAATTCTGGATACTCAGGGACATAGGCGTGGCAAGTTTATTCATATAGCATCATTCAGATACAAGGTTGTTCAAAGTGCTTTACAGGAGCACAGAAATACATTAAGACGTTAAGAAAACATAACATTTCATTTAAAAGACAAACAAATTAGATAGGGAAAAAATAAACATTTAAAGACAAAAACATGCAGAAGCAAGCAAATAAATAGTAAACGATAAATGAAAAAGTTATGTGTCTAGCATATTTAAAAGCCACTGTTAAAAACAATGTTGTAAGCCCTGATTTTAACCGTTTTAGTAAACCTCAGGTATGGGGAGCAAAGAAAATAAACGGTGCTTCACCTTGCTTGGTTTTGATCCTGGGAACACCGAGTAAACCTGTCCCAAATGACCTGAGGGGTTTGGATACTTCCTGTTGTACAAGTAATTCAGAGATGTATTTAGGCTTGAGGCAATTCAGTTCAGCTTAATAGACAAGTGAATAGATTTTAAAATCTGTCCTTTCACTCACAATAAGCCAGTGATTTGATTGAAGGACTGGTGTAATGTGTTCCACTTTCTTGGTGTTAGTACGGACAAAGACTCTTGCAATAGTCTTGTCTGCTGAAAATAAATTCACAAACAATTTTCTTCAGACAGACAGCCTCTAATTTTTGACTAATTGAATTATTCTGTGGCCCCTCGAGTCCCGTGTTGTCCATATTGTCATGTGAACAAACTGCAGTGTTGTAGCCAATCCAACACATTTGGCAGCTTTCAATTTCAAAGCATAATAGTAGTAAGTGACACAAATAACACCTTTTTCAGACTGATTTGTGAATCATGTAATGCATTTATAGAGAATCAAAGTCTACGAACTGACAAAGAAAGAATTTAGTAATATGTAATGCATAAATGTTATACTGTAATGTGTTTAAAAAACGTTGTCATCTTGTGTCTTCCATCTTAATCGTCACCCCTCTCTCTGTGCTCTTCCTAGCTGCACGCCAAACTGCTGGAGGCGGAGAGACAGCTGGGCGAGGTGCAAGGCCGTCTTAAAGAACAGAGGCAGCTGTCTGGGGAGAAACTGAAAGACCGCGAGCAGCAAGCAGCCGACCTGCAGCTCAAACTGTCCCGTGCCGAAGAACAGGTAGGCATCAGATGATACCTGAGGGATTGCTACGGGAGAACTGAAATAATGTAAGAGAGCAGCCGGAACATCTGTGCATAAATATGTCTGATGTTTAAGTGTGCAATGTAAAATATAATGTATGCTGTAATTTATGCAATTTTAGTTTAGGCTGGGTTTATGTAATTGTTGTAGAGTGATAACACAGATACAGTAAAATGCACAAAATGAAATAAATAATTAATTTAGGTTTATGGTGAAAACCAATAATTTGGTAATTAGGCTACCAAAGAAGTAAAACTGTTTGTGTGTTATCTGCTGTAGTTAAAGGAGAGTGCCAGTAAGAATACAGACCTGCAGCACCAGCTGGAGAAAGCCAAGCAGCAGCATACGGAGCTGCAGGCGCTGCAGCAAAACACCAACGGCAAACTCCGCGAGGCACAGGTACAGTCCACAAAAAAGTCCTCTGATACCAATATTGGGGAGCCTAACACCAAAGAAGGCTGTGCTGTACAGTGAGTTTTAAAATCACCAGAGTTTCTACTAAGAATAATGACTTAGTCTTATACAAAGTCATCAAAGCTCAAAATAGAGTTGGATATCACGTGATTTAAAGCCTGTGTGTGTAGGAGATTGTAGCATATCTTACATTATTCTGATGGTATACCATTTTTCTGTTCATAAACTATTAACACCAGCACCTGCATGGAAATGACTGTGGTCTACAGTGCATCTTAATACTAAACACAAAACATGAAATAAATATTTCTGCCAAAATGCCTAATGTAATCGTTCTGCTTTGCTGCCATCATGTTGTAGAATGACCTGGAGCAGGTGCTGCGTCAGATCGGAGATAAGGACCAGAAGATCCAGAATCTGGAGGCTCTGCTGCAGAAGAGTAAGGACATAGTGACCCAGCTGGAAACTGAGCGAGAGGACTTGTGCGCCAAAATCCAGGCTGGGGAGGGAGAGACCGCTGTGCTCAACCAGCTAAAAGAGAAAAACCATGCACTACAAGAACAGGTGGGTGCCCATGTACACACTCAAAGGTCAACTTTCATGTTGCAGTCATTTCTCTGTTGTAAAACAAAGTAATATGACATCCCTCAAACAGCTAATAAATGTATTGTCACGACCTGCAGTTAAAGGTAGCATCATATAGAAAGGCCAGTTCTGTTTAACAGTAACACAGAACTGTTGATCATTTTTGAGCTCATAGAACTTGTCTGTATATTTGGGTCTTAAAGGTCACGCAGTTAACAGACAAACTTAAGAACCAGTCGGAGAGCAACAAGCAAGCCCAGGATAACCTTCATGAGCAGGTCCAGGAGCAGAAGACCCTGGTGCGTTCAGCCCAGGACCGAGCCCACACCCTGGAGACCTCCGTCACTGAACTCACCGCCCAGCTGGCAGACAGCAAGGAGAAAGTAGCTCAGCTGGATGCTCAGGTAAGCACAAGCATGTCTGTGTAATATGTATTTAAGAACATTAAGTGGGGTCTTTGATATTGTTGTCCAGCTTGTTGTCGGACAGATTAGATGGACTAATCTGAAGATCAACTTACTTGGAGGGGTGGGTCCCTCACAATTTATTTTTTTGATATATAAAGAACACAGGTGACATGTTACTTCCTGTGAATGTAATATCATTTCCATGTATGTATTTTGTATGTACCCTGCATTAGCATGTTATTTTGAAAAGCAGACATATCCCGTCAGCTGCCAAGTTCATGATTTTTGTGTCTGTTAAAGAATATTTTTGACTGCCTTGTTTTTTTGGTCAGACACTCTTAGAAGTGTGTCTCGCCACATCTTTGCATGCTACAACTTATATGAATAACACTCAGTTGTTGGAAGATAAACAACTATAAACAGATAAATAATCTAATGAAATAGCGTCACATTCAGAAATACAGCACTTGAACTATACATAACTAAGGGGCTTTATTTCAACCCTAAGAGTTTATCTCATGATATCTATATCTTTATCTATGATCAAAAAGGAATGAATGAAATCAATAATTCCTCAAAGGTCAGGCAGGGCAGGGCTCCCATAGGTCTCCCAGTAAAATTTTAGGGAAACACTGATGAGAATAATAGTTTCTATGGGTTTGTTTTTCTTCAGCTGAAGGCAAAGACAGAATTGCTGCTATCTGCAGAGGCCGCCAAGGCTGCACAGAAGGCTAACCTGGAAAACAACCTGGAGACTGCTCAGCATGCACTGCAGGACAAGCAGCAGGTTAGTGCCTTTTTCCGCCACTGATGTTGTGCCACTGTGTCTCTTCTTTGCTTTGAAAATGTTTGTCACTCCCTGACTTACTTGTGTTTTCTTCCCTCTCCTACTTCACTCTGTTTGGTTTTCTCTCTTGTGTGCTGCACCCTCCCACCGTCTTTGTAAAGGAGCTGAACAAAGTTCAGAAGAAGGTGGAGGAGCAGGCCCAAAGGCTCAAGGAGAGACAGGATCAGTCCACGCAGTTGGAGGCTAGTCTGAAGGAATGCAAAGACAAACTAATGGCCTCAGAACAGCGTACAGAGCAGCTAGAGGGACTCAATAAGGTTTGTGTTGAGTCTTTACAGTGAGAATCTGATGTTGGCCTGTAAAGCCTCTCTCACACATCCACTACAAACCTGAAATTATCTAGACATTGCCCAAGGGAGCTGTATGTGGTTATGCAAATGTCCAAATCAGTTGGACCAGACATTAAACGGACCATTCTGTCAGATACAAACATCTATGATAATGGACTAATACCAGTATAAAAGCAGAACAGGTTATTTTGTCAGATACAAAATAACATTGTCTGTCACAATGGACTAGTTCCTGTATAAATGTAGTTAAATGTGGAATAGGTGATTCTGTCAGATACAAATATCTTTCAGTGTGCACTTCTTCCTATATATCTGTAGTTAAATGTGGTAAATTTACTACTGCCTGTCACATCGGAGCCTGTCAGGATGTCTGCTTGTAACATTGTAGGGAAACACTGGTCAGGAATTCATATGAGAAAACGGCTTCTATGGGGTAATTTTATGCCAAAAACGTTCCTGTTTTTTACGTAAATGATTCTCATGTTTTAATCTGACAGAAACTGGAGTCACAGGTTGGAGAGTTGCAGGTCACACGGGACCAGATGCAGAAAGAAGTTCAGAAGCTGCAGAAGGAGGGGTCAGAGGTCAAACAAAAAGCCAAGGAGCTTCAGCGCTCGCTGGAAACGGAGAAAGCAGGGTGAGATAAACTATACTGGTACATACTTTTAATAGAGCATGATTAAGATTTTCAGTTGAGTAATACATTTATGTGAAAGCAAATGTAACTAATCCTCTTTAACATGATTTTTGATTTTACAACCATAAGCTATTTAGTTTTTTGGTTTGTTTCACTGTATTTTAATTAATTATTCCTCTCACAATCTAAATTACTTTCCACTTTTAAGGGCTACAACACTACAAGAGGAACTGAAGAAGAAAGAAACTGATTTAAGTGACATTCAGCAGCAGCTGGAGCGCAGTGAGCAGGACAAAGCTGCTCTGAAGATGAACCTGGACAAGGTGACTCAGGAGGGAAAGACTAAGCATGAGGAGCTGGACAAGAAAACTCAGAGCCTGACAGCAGACTTACAAAAGGTCCAGCAAGAGAAAGAGGCTCAAAAGAAGGAGCTTGCCTCTACGCAGGAGAGTCTAGGAAAGGCTGATAAGGCTCTGAAAGAGAGTCGTAGTCAACTGGACACAGAGAGGAAGAACCACAAGTCAGCAATGGAGGAGAAGGTACGTTCAGTAAGCTGCTGTTTGGACCAACATTAGAGTTATATTTTCAATGTGGGAAGATGACTCTTGCGTGTCTTCAAGTAACAAACAGCTAATTAAATCAGTAGGACATTCACAACATTAATCTGTGTTAATCCTCAGGAAAAGTCCAATGAGAAGGCCAGACAGGAACTTCTTAAGAATAACGAGGCCATCACAAAGGCGATGAAAGCATCTAAAGAGCAGTTGGAGCAGATGGGAGAGGTAAGCTTCTAACAAAATGGGAGTTCAAGCATCATGGTTTTTAATGTGTTTGAATCTAAACCTGCTACCTGTCTAAACATTTCAGGCGGAGAAAAAGTTAAAAGTGCAGCTGACGGCGTTGGAGCAGCAGCACTCAAATACTCAGGGGGCACTGAAAGAAAGAGAGAAGCAGTTAGAGAAGCTGCAGGCACAACTTAAGACAGCTCAGGGGTCTTTTGAGGAGGAAACGAAGAAACTGAAGGGCCAAGTTGCAGAGCTACAAGAAGTTGATGTCAAGAAGGCAAGTAGCATTTTTAAATTTTGGGTAAATAGCACATTCATACTTGTAAGTAGAACGGTTGTATTCCCTCTTTTATTGCATTTAAAAAAAATAACTTTGCCAACTACTTCAAGTCGCTAAATAAATTGGAAAAATTGAATAGAAAAGCCCAAAAAATGTATGCATGTATTTCCAAATTCTTGCTACTTTAATGTCTCCTGCCTGGCTTTTTTGTGCTCCTAATTTTTATTTACCTGATCATTTTTCCTTTTTTTGTTGCCTTTTTGTTAAAAATCAATTTTATCCTTTAATTTTCCAATATATTGCTATCTCTCCTGTTTTTTCTTTACTTTTTTCTGTCTGACTGTATTGCAGCATCATTTCCACCATTACTGCAAATATCTATCCTTTGTTTTTGTTTTTGTATTGTGAACTTGCTCTATATATTTTCTTTTATTAAATAAAGTCAAGAAAAGTCTCATTTTTAAATATACTTACAAATATGAATACTGTCAACATACTTAACCACAGAACTGTATTTTGATGTTAGCTGTATTTTTCAGTGTGTTAAAGTCTTTAAGTATTTTGTGTGTGGTCTATAGTGTGTATGTGTTTGTTCATGAGCGCTTTTTCGACTCTTACCTCCAGACTGAAGAGGAGAGTAAGCTGAGGGCCCAGGTGTCGGGGCTCGGCCAGGAGCTGGCCTCTCAGAACAGTCGGACGACAGAGCTACAGAAGGCCTTGGAGCAAAGCCAAGAGAGCCTCACTAAGCTTCAGTCTGACTTCTACGGCAAGGAGTCCGAAGTCTCTGCCCTGCGTCAAGACCTGAAGGTAGGTTTCTGCAGGAAGGACTGGAGGAGTAGAGGCTGGTAATGACTTAATGAACCTTTTGAAACCTCAGCAAATGGGCTCGATTTCTCTCAACAATATGGGAAGAAGGCAATGAGCAGCAAAAGAAGAAATGACCCAAATATTAGCAGGAAATGAGTAAAAAATAAAAGGAAATTACCTGTAAAATTATTTTTAAAAAGAAAAAAAGACCAAATCAGAGGGTTACGGTGTTATGGTAAATGTTGAACTCAGAAGTTATGAAGCTGCATCACTTTTTAATAATTCTCAGAGATGGATTAACGATAAGGAGGGGTGTTGAAGATTCTGGACTTGCAGACTAATGAATAAAAAACAAGATAAACAGACTCCCCCTGAGCAGGTCCCAAAGCCCCTGCTGCTTTTGTTAATTTCTCTTTAAAAACTGACTTTTGACCTTTTTCTGACTGTAGGCATCCGGGGAGAAGCTGAGCTTGGCTCAGGAAGAGCTGGCCGCTAACCGCACCCATCAGACAGGTTTAGAGGCTCAGATCCAGGACCTGCAGAAGGTTCGGGGCTCGTTGGAGCAGGAGCTGGCAAAACGAGATCAGAAGCTCCAAAAGCAAGAACAATCCCTGAAGGAACTACAGAAGCAACAGGTCCGACAAACTGATTAATCCACATAGACATAAACACTTGTATGGCTTGATTTGATAAAGTTCATATAAACTTTAGATTTATAAACTATACATTTTGCTCACTCACACAGGGTCAAGTAAAGGAGGATCTGGAGAAGGAGAGGAGTAAAGTGGAGGAGCTGAATAAAGCCAAGAGTGTCCTGGAAAAGAATAACACACGACTGACTTCTGAATTAAAAGCACTGACAGAGAAGAGCGAGAAGGTCAGCCACTTTTCAGAAAAGCAAAAACAAACCATGACTGTGTTTTCATTTACAAGAATATTCCACATTATTCCAAATATGACAATATTCTGAATTTGGCGCGTGTTATGTAAACAGTATATTCTGTTTGGATATTCCAAATTCGGCCTCATTCTGAATGTAGCATTTTACGATTAGGAATTGTGGATATCACGGCAGTATTTAGGTTTTATGAACACTCTCTGGGCATGCATACAGCACATTTGGAAAATGCATCTCATTTGCATTTTTTACTGCAGTTTTCGACACATGGCCTCATAATGGTCAGCTCTGTGCGATGTTCACAAACCAGTTAGCCAACAGTTTGCAAGACTGTGGGGAAGAAATGCATGCCTTACAGAAAAGTCCACATTTCTGGTCGGAAAGAAGACACACACACTTTTTAACTTCATGAAAGACTTCGATATCAACATTTTTTAGATTTGTGCAAATATCGTAATGCCAGACTTTTTAAGAAGGTGGTTTAGTCTAAGGAATGGAAGAGGGAAGCTGCGTTCACAAGGCCGAACACTGGTGGAAATTGTTGAAAAAATCATATTTTGATGCAAAGACGCAGAATTGTGGCTCAGTACGTTCCACTTTTCCATATTTTGACATGTAGAACAGCATGTTAGGGTACGATACGTGGATTATGCACTGCTGCATGCAAACGGGAATATTAGCAGCATATTCATTTTCATTAGTCATGTAAACAGCTCAGCAAGAATATTGACTTTTTGGGAACAAGAGCAAAAACAGGGATATTTTGTGCATGTAAATGTGGTCGCTGTCTTTATTTTAATTGGAATATTTGCTGAAATATTCCTCAGAAAAATAGTTAATTGTGCAACTCTTGTACTGTAATGGCTCTCATGAGCTGCTTCCCATGCTCGTGTCTTATGTAAACAGCTTAACTCAGGAATACTGCAGGTCATCAGGGTCACATTCTTCAAAGTTATAACTGCGTGCTTAAGTCGACAATTTGACACGAGCATTGGATGTTTCAGTTCTTCAAAGCTGTCTTAAGGTTGATCCAAAGCTGTTGTCGGAGCAATTACTTTGTTAGCTCAAACCTGCTCAAATCTTTTAACTTTTTTACCTCGGGGATGAAATGAGTCACTACTTCTTTTGATAGAGACACCCTATAAACCAAACATTGTGCATTGAGCTGCATGTTTGTTGCTTTTCAGGAGCTGGCTGAGCTGCGGGAAGCCAAACAGCTGTTGATCCAGCAGAAGCTGGAGCTGCAGGGTCAGGTGGAGACAGCACAGAAGACCCTCGAGCAGGAGCAGAAAGAGCACCAGGCCACTAAGGACAGCAGGAGCCAGAGAGAGGAGCAGCTCCTTGCACAAACTAAGGATGTCCAGGAGCAATTGGTAGGCTGACTTGCCAAATCCCAACAAACGTTTCTAAATGAATTGATTAAATGTCATTTGCTAACCCCTCTGATTTGTTTTGGTGATATGATGCTTCTTTCAAAAGTTGGCAGAGAAGCGAGCGAGAGAAGAGCAGGTGAAGCGTGGGGAGGAGGCAGAAGCTAAGATGGGTGTTCAGGTGACGGCTCTGAATGAAAACGTGGCCACGCTGAAGAGAGAGTGGCAGGGCAGTCAGCGGAGAGTCGGCGAACTGGAGAAGCAGACAGATGAGCTGAGAGGAGAGATCGCTGTGCTGGAGGCCACCGTCCAGAACAACCAGGACGAGAGACGGGCTCTTCTGGAGAGGTAAGCTGATGTTGTTTCCCACCCTGGAAGTCATACGTCTTTGTGTTAATAATAATATGTGAAAGCCTTTAAATGTTTCTGCATGTTCTTGATCAGCTAAAATCACTAAAGTATATACAGTTATATACAGTTTGGTTAGAAATGGTGAGGAATGGCTTTAATCCCGCTTTTGTAGCACTTGTGGCTGTATTCAGAGGTACTGACTTCAGTCAGCTACTTAAAGGTTAGTGAAAAGATAAATTGGTAATCCATCGTCAGACTTTAGCTGCACAAATGCTTTTCAGGAGGCACACTGATCAGAGAATCTGCAGAAAGCCACCAGGATTTTCTGTGTTGAGCTTTTCTAAGAATGAGTTTTTCTAATGAATCTAAGACATCACTTTAAAACTAGAACTTCTCCTTTGGCTCCAAGTTAGGCCATATGAAATTAAATGTATTTACTGATTGAAATGTCTTTATCGTAATACTGACTAAATCATAACTAGTCATTTCTTAAGCCTGGGCCACGCTGCATGCTTAAGCAGTGCGTAAGCTACAAAGAACCTGTTGGGGTTTTTTTTTCGGCAGGTCAGAGTAGCCACACTGTCTGTGTGAGCAGCGCTGCCCAGGAGCATCTCAGCTATCTAGAGAAACAGAGCTCACATTTTTTTCTGCCTTACACACACTGATTTCAGCAAAAATAGACAGTGAAAAAGGTCTTTTGATAATTATATTGACTCTATCAGTTTCATTGTCTTTATCTGTCACAGACGAAATACAAATTTCTGTTTCACCAAAACCTTTCCTGTTTCTATATCAAAATAAAAGTCCTCAGACAACTTTTCTGTGGGCAGAATCCCATCAGTTGTTGACATAAGGCATTTTACTGTGAAATATTTGCAGGGCCGTGTTGTTGACGATGCAGTGAAATATGAGTGAAATATGTGCTTCTAATTGTAGAAATACAGTAGTTACAACAGCGGGCAGCTCTGTCAGCCTGAGCTGCTGAGCACTTCTTCTGGAAAGTTTTGCCCACATCTCTCCCACAACTTTGACATCACTCATTTACAGTCTCAATTTTTAAAGAACTTCATTTCCTTTTGCATAACAAATGATGATTAAAATTATCATGGGAAATTCATTATATATTAGGCTTTTATGGGCTATTGCATGTGACATGATGGCATACTCGGAAAGCAGGAAAGCGTCTGTTCGGAGAAAAGAAGCGGAGCATGGAGCTATGTGGGACAGCTGCTGACGAGGAGAGATGTCAGCAAACTGCATTGCAGGTCCATGAATGCATGATCATATTATCTGCATTCATCCTGATGCAAATTCAAAAAATTAAAACTACAGTAATGAAGTGCTGATTTTGACTACAGCTGAATTTGTTGCGCAGCCCTGTATTGTACAAAGGTGTAATGGCAGCAAATAAACTGTTTTATGCAACAAGCAAAAGAGTGTTGGAGGGAAATTCTCCTGAGCCACTAATCAACACATACACCAATGTTAAGTGCTCCGTGGTTTGTGTTTCAGGTGTGTAAAGGGTGAAGGTGAGATAGAGAAACTGCAGGCCAAGGTGGTGGAGTTGAGGAGGAAGCTGGACGACACGACTGCAGCCATGCAGGAGCTCGGCAGAGAGAACCAGTCGCTCCAGGTCGGTCATAAAACACTGGACGTCATGTTGGAATTGAAGAACGAATGAATAAATTCTTTATTGCTTTGCACCATTGAAAAAAAACAAGCGTCATAAAGAACACCATAGTTTTAACTCCTGCTGTCGTTGCTTTTAGATCAAGCAGTCCCAGAGTCTGACCAGGAAGTGGGCCGAGGATCACGAAGTGCAGAACTGCATGGCCTGTGGGAAAGGCTTCAGTGTCACAGTCAGGAAGGTAAGAGTAAAGTTAACTTAAGGTCCAGACACACCAAACCGACATCCCAAAATTAGTGCAGATGAAGGTCGACTGTTGCAATGCCTCATATTGCCTGTGTCTCTGCCAAAAAGTTGCTCATGATCAAACCACAAAGACTACAGCCAGCAGCCAACCAGCACTTAAGTTCTGCGCCTGCATGAGGGGAAATAACTCTCTATACCAGCAGGCAGCGGTAGTTTGTTTTCATCATTCAAAAATGAAAGACCGACATGATTCTCGTTCACCAGTTAGCACATTAATAACAAAACTGGATGCTGAAAGAGCAAAGGATATTTACAGTGCTGTAGCAAACAGCAACACAAACAATTACTAATCGTTTCTGTGAAATAGAAAAAATAATGTTTTCTCATATGACTGGATGTTTTTCGATCTCTTGCCCTCTTGAAGGGCTGTTCAGCTGTTTGTGTACTTTGATCACTTATGTTTCTCTTCTCATGCACTGAGCCAAACTGCCAGTCAGAGTGATTTCACTCACTGACGGGCTCAGACAGCTGTTTAACATGCTGAATCTGCCCCAAAAATGGCCAATGAGTGCTAATGCTTGGGGACATGCTGGAAAAAACAAGGGCATGGACACTCACACACGGCCCAATATTGACCCAAGACCAACTGTCGGCGTGCTGTGTCAGGGCCCTCAGGGATTGATGCTTACAGGCAACAGGCCACACATTTCATTATCTACCTCGTAACAAATCTCTCTCCTTCTCCTCTGTGAATATCCAGCACCATTGCAGACATTGTGGCAACATTTTCTGCGCCGAGTGTTCATCGAGGAACGCCCTCACGCCGTCCTCTAAAAAGCCAGTACGGGTCTGTGAGACGTGCTTTGAGGAGCTCCAAGGCTGATCTCCTACTTCTTCCTTTACCTCCCCCAAACACCCCCACCTCTCTTACCCCCTTTCCCTCCACTTCCTCCTTTCCCTCCACTTCCTCCTTCAGCGAGCAGAAGAAGGCGCGTCTTTATCATATTTAATGTGCACTATTAAGGACAGACCCAGTGCAAAGTCTCCCACCTGCGTGTGACTTCTGGCTCTGGTGTGGAGGGAAATTACTGAAATGTTTTAATGAAGAGACACCAGAGCCACGTGGGTGGGACTGGTCGGGATTGTCTGTATCTGTTTTTGTGCCTTTGCTACTCCTGTGGACTGCCAGAGAGCGGAGACAGCGAGAACTAAACACCATCCATCTCTCTATAAGTTCATGTTCTCATCTCCATCGTTGTTTTGCATCATTAGCACGTGCAGGTGGTTTGCTGTGTACGTTGTAAGATGTTGGGCATCAGCTGTCAGGAGGCGTGTGAGGTCAGAGTGACTGGGAGAAATAGATATTGTAATGGTGATGTTGAAAATCACTGCTGCCCTACAAAGGTGAATGCAAGTAACTATTTTGTGAAGAAAAGACAAATCTGTAAATACTCAATGTGACATATTTTCTGTGAATAACTGCATCAGTCTGATCACTAAGAAACTGAAATTCTGACTTTTATAGGAAGGAAGTTGAGCTCATGTTATCAGTAACATGAAAAAATATTTTTGGGTATTTTTCCAATTCAACTGTATGAATAAGAAAGTGTGTTGAAATAGTTTTTCTTAGGAGCATGCTTCAAATTTGCCTTCAAGAAATCATTATTTGTGCTATATCTGATTAATATTATGACAACAGTTCATTTTGCCCCAAACCAACACTTGTTGGTATATCAGCTGAAGTTTTAATTTGATGTTTTGTGGACAGGATTTAGAGATTTTAATTTTAAGAATATGCATTGTGTTTGGTAACGCAACATTGGCAAAGACCACTGGATCCCACTGTGTTGTTCGGTTTAATAGGACAAATCTTAAAGTGTAAAAAGAAACCCCCCCCCCCAAAAAAAAAAAGAAAAACAATCCATCAGTTGATTTATGCACCAGCGATTTTTCTGAACAGGCCGTCTGATGAGTTACTGCATGTGTCCTTTGTGCGGCAGCACATTTGTGTATTTGTTGAAATTGATGTATTCAGCCTATTTCATGACCAAAGAATGTCTGCAGCAGGAATACAGCCGAGATGAAAACCTTGAGCTTGTTTCATATTTCAGTATTTTTCTAAGCGTCTCCTTGGAAGCGTTTAAGTTTTAAATCACAGGGTCCTGCATTTTTATCTTGAACACAGCATGTGTGACGACGACGTTCAAGGCTTTTATGTACAGTCAGTTTTTGCTGTGCCACATTTCTCTTTGCGTGTTAATTTTTTTGCAAATTGTGGTGCTTTCTGCAGACTGTTAATGCAGTCATTGAAGGTGCCTGCATGTTTATTTTTTAAAATTTTGTTCTCTTGCTGCTTGTCTGCACTCAGCAGCACTGACTACTGCTGGAGCTGTGTGTGCGTGTGTGTGTGTGCTTTTAAGCAATAACTGTAGCTGTGTGTGATGTTGCTGTAACAGAGTGTGTGTTTTAGTGTTTAGGCCTGCTGTGTGTCTGCCGAGTTGCACTGTATGAACGTTGGCTTCTCAGAACCTCAGTATCTCTCTGGCGAGATGTTGGTGCTGCTTTCAGGTGCAGCAGTTGCTGTTGGTTCTCTGTCCAACCTTTATGCAGCCGAGGACACTGTAAAAGTTCATTTCTGCTTTGTATAATTTATAATTGTTGACAGATATCGGTAGGTAAGATCTTTTGTGCAATTGTCCAAGGACTGGAGCAGGCGAAAACACTGTAAGCCAGGCGACAGTGCAGGCAGTTCTGGCATTTTGCAACAACCAGCTTGTTTCAGGCTTTGGCTTACCAAATTAGCTCTTTATGCTTGTATGCTAAAAAAAAAAAGTCCATCTCAGTTGCAAGCGCTCAAGAACACCTGTCTCTTTTTGTGTTGCTTTGGTTTTGTTATGTCTACCTCAGATTGGCACAGGAAAGCACTATTTCTAAACCTTAGAGATCACAAATATTGTGACATTGCCTGCATTTGATCAAGGATTTGTGATTTATCTATCAAGCTGTACAGTCCCTTAAAACCTAGAGATGATTTGCACCTTATTGTACTGTGGGCTCTTCAGTATGAGAACACAGCCACAAATGTAGGACCACAAACTTTATACAAGCTTCAGCATTTCTAGCCCCGATGTACTTAACTGCTCATCAATACTAAGGCTGTCATAATTATCTTTGTAAATGTTTGTAACGAAAGAGAAAAAGGAAATATATAACACTTGTGGATGTAGAAACACAGTTGAAAATGTGTGTGAACTCATCAGTGTCTTACTTTTTTTTTTTTTTTTTTTTTTAAAAACAAAAAAAGGCACCACAGATCCGTACACACTGAGTTGTGGCTTGCTTCGTGTTGCTGTCAGTTATCATGCATGATGACTTAACTGGCCTGTGGTTCACACGTTATCTCCATTTTTAGAGTCATCATATTTGATAGTTGTGAAGGTGTGCCTTAGGCCAACGTCTTGTACGTCACTGCTCACTGTTAGCGGTGACACGCACCATGTATTACCACAGTAAAGGTGACCTCAGTTCACCTGAAGGGAAGAGAGAAATAATGTAATTTATGTTCACATGCACCCGTTGATTTTCTAATTCATAATCATCATGACAAACCTAAATAAAACCTACAGTATGTTTCTATTTATCTGTGTTATGTATTTGTCTACAGACAAGAATATTTACTCATACAGCCGTTGAAAGTTTATTTAAAAATGGAAACACAACTTCCCCCCCCTAGCATTTCCAAATGTGTGTCGGTGCCACTGTTGCAATAACATCCAACTTTCTGTTTTCCTGAGAGCCAAGAAACTACCAGTTTCCAAAGTTACTGCGGTTGTTCCACCATCTGCCATTTCTGCTTCTGGGGATAAAACTTAGACTGGTACTCTTGGTAACTGGGGATAGCTGCAGGAGAAAATACTCCTGTTTTGGTTGCACAATGGCTGATGCACTTCCTTTGTACTGGAAATCAAGCCTTCATATTCCCAGGAGATTGTGCCTGGTAGCAGACAGAATTGCATAATAAAAGCAAGACATTACTTCATCATTATTACTTCAAACTTCAAGCAAAAAAAAAACTTGTCAGTTCCCACAAAGGAATTACAAATGCATTAAAAATAAATAGAATTTGTATTTTCTAACTTTATATTTCTTTCGAGTAAAAAAAAAAAGTTAATTTTGTGTGATCACCAAGCAAGGCCTTTATTTTGAAGTTTATTCTTGACTTTGGAAACAGCAGTTGGCAAAACAATCTTTTCTCAAGGTCAGTTAAAGGTCCAGTGTGTAGGATTTAGAGGCATCTAGCTGTGAGGTTTCAAAACTTGACTGAAACTAGAGCTATCTAAATTGGAGGGTTTTTTTTGTCCATTCTGGGCTTCTGAACAACGTGGCGGACGCAGTGGAAAAGGATCCTCTCTGTATGTAGATGTAAACTGCTCATTCTAAGGTAACATAAACAACAACAACGACTCTTATTTTCAGTTAATTATAGACAGTAATGAATATCAAATTTCATTTCTGTCCCTAAATCCTTTTCACTGGACCTTTAAGTAGTTCTTCTGTAGCTTTTGATCATACTTTTGACCACCATATTATAGGTGTTTAAATTTTACTGAAAAGAAGGCTTCAAGATTGACTGAGATATGATATGATGTGATCAAAAGCTCGAAAACAGTTACTAAAAGCAACTTGAAGTGAAACTGATTTGTGAAAAATTGACTTCATGTATCAAATACGTGTCCTTAAAAGAAAGGAGAAACACTCAGAAACATCTTTTACTATAATCAGATATTTATTGTACACTACTGCAGCAGCTGCAGGCAAACATTAAGTTTACAAAAGGCTCCTAGTACTAGCGCAGTCATTTACAAGACGTCAGGGGACGGTGAAGTGCACACTGACAGCAGAGACATGTCAGATGGCTTCTAGTGCTGTTTGATGGGTCATATCTGTGAAGACTCCAGCCACAGTGAGGAGCTCTTGACTCGCGGCTGCTGAGAGTCCAGCTTCAGCAGCGCCGTCACAGCACCCTCTATCTTTGACATCCACACCCTCTGCAGAGAGTCACACATGAAGGTGTTCAGAAAAACAAATGTCAAGTTTATCATCCAGAAATGTAGGTGGTTTGATCATATGACATTGTTTTACTTATTAGTATAACTAATCTAACAAATATAATTATCACATAACTAATTCTTAAGAGCTTATAAAGAAAGCTCCATATATGTAAGATCATCTCTGGCCAGTGATTAAATCCTTTGAAACCTATGCAAATTTCTTTCAAAAACATGGGAAGGAGGCAATTAGAAATGAAAGAAAATATGACCCAAAAATGAGCAAAAAATTACCTGAAAACAACCCACAAACAACAACAAAACAAACAAACAAAAAAAAAGGTAAAGAAAAAATAAAAAGCAATAAACAAAGGCAAACATGACTTTAAAAAATGGTTAAAAATCATATCTCTATAACATAATAAAAAATCTGTAATTATGATAATTATAAATATAGTTTTTCACTAAACATTTCTAAAATAATTTTCTAAATCTACTTTTTTTTGCAAATTGCTCATTTTTTGAAAGGAATCACACCTGTTTTCTCAGGGTTTAAGGGTTTAAATATTCTGAAAGGCGTCTGGAAGCAGCACAAGAAAAGATATGTTGCTCCAGGTTAAACCACTTTCCTCCATTTACAGAAAGAACAAAATGTCTTCTGTAATGCACATAAGCTGAAACTAGTGTTAAGTAAGATATAATATGCAAAAATATTAAAAACAATTAGTTCCTGCATGGCAATTTATAAAGTTAAAGACTTGCAGGTAAAACGCATGCACATTTAAAGACAAAGAACAACCCCTGGCAAATTTCCAATAACATTCTGTGCCAGTAATTAACTGCAAACATATGAGGTAATAATTTACTGTGTAAGTGATTATTAGATTTACTTGAAAATCCTTGAGATTCGCATACAAAACTGCCTTGAGAAAAATATACAATTAAAAATATTATTTTTGTGGTTCTCTGTGAGTATTATCAGTGAAAACTTTTGTAGTTTTTAAGCTACAAAAATAAAGCAGAAATGTTTGGAGGTAATTAAATCAGTATGCAATGTTGTGCAATATTTTTTATGAACAGAATGTTTTCAGCGCTCTGCCAGTTCTTGTAAGTCTGCATGCCTTTCGAAACTTCAGAGAAATTCACAGTTGAGGTGATGTACCTTGGCAGACTCCGATGCAGCTTGCAGGATGAACGCACCGATACACTGTTGGTAGCGGTTCTGGTGCATGATTATGAAAGAATGAGGAAGCCCCGATGCTACAAAGAAAGCATAAAAATTGCATTTTATTTTTGTTTTTTAATTAAGACTCAGCATGACTTTCTGCTGTGTGCTCTCAACGTATCCTTAGCGCTTGCAACTTCATGAAAACAACAAGAAAGTATACTGTTATTACTTGAGGCATTGAGCTGATCAATGTTCTTGAGCTGGAGTCGGTCCAGAGAGACGGGCTGGTCCAGAACCGTGAAGGTGCATCCCTCCTTCAGGAGCTGATCCAGCTCCAGGTTCTGTGGCATCCTGAGAGGATTCTGCTCTGGTCCGATGGAGCGCTGCACAGACGAGACAGTGTACACAAGTTATGAAGCTGTCGTCTGTGGTAATCCAGATCAGAGTGAAAACAGAGCAGTTACGTACCTTTTTGTTTCTCTTTATCTTTGTGATCAGCAGGAATTCGTCAAACAGGAACAGATATACATCGATCAGCTTTGTGTTCTCTGGTAATGAACCAAAGAGAGATGGCGTGAGATTTCGCGCAAATCAAAGCATGGAAAATGTGTTGGAGCTTTGCCAGATGTGCACTCACCTGTGAGCACCATTTTCCCTTCGTGCAGCAGACTTCGGTGAGAAATGAGATTCTCCAGAGTGACGGCCTTTAAGAGATGTTTCAGGTTCTGCAAGAGAGGCAGTCAGGTCAGAGGAAAGCATTTTCACCTTTTGACACGTTAACTGATATCGAAAGAGTAAAGAGCTAATGACACAGTGCGCTTTAAAATGTGAAAAGTTTTTGATGAGATCTGATTTCACATCCAGATAAGTGACTGGATCATCTAACCTGCACAAAAGCCATTAGAGGAGAAGAGTTGCATATCTGTTACTTTTATGCTTTGCTCTGTCGATAAAACTCTCACAGGCTCAAACGTGCACAAATATTAATATATGTACACAAATACACATAAGCGGACAGACCTCAGGGACGAAGGCACGCTTGTCTCTCTCCCATACAGGCAGCCACACCAGCGCATCTCTCAGCTGTTTCACTTTCTGGTAGTTATCCAGCCATTTGACCTTTCCCTCTAAATCACCTGAAGGCAGAAAGACATCTTTTCAGTCAAGAGGGACAAAACAGACAAAACTAGAATCTAATGCAAAAACTACCAATGCTTGATAGTTTTAGTTCAAATTGTTAACTACTTCTAAGAATAATACACTTCAGTGGCATTAAAAACTAGAGCTGCAATGACGGACTTTACCTCAAATATATAGAAAATATCAGACACATTGATCTTGTTTACTTCCAGCCTTTCAAAGCTCAACCATGGGGATGCGGAGTCCCCCTCAAACAGCTAAGCCAAAAATCTAGACTGTGCAGCCAAATAATAATAATGCAGTCTAAAACAAGGAAGTTTTAACCCTTCGTAATCTATAGTGAGTTTTTTTTAAGGGGCCCATGGGGATCTGCCTCGCCAAATAAAGTGTCTGTTCAGCTTCTCCAGTGAAGAAAAAAATGCAGAGGAAACATGAATTGGAAGGAATTGAAACATACACAATATTTAAGGCAAGACATTCATGTTTATAACGTTAATTTGACCTTTGACCTAAGTAAGAGAAAATTTAAAGTACTTATTCATATCGTCCTCTATGCTCCATAGCAGACACAACAGGTGGAGCTTATAATAATTCTTTAGACATCTATGCACCATTATTCCTAGATAATTAATCCCAGTTGGTGACTACTTAAAGGGAAACTTGTGTTTAATAGTATTAAAGTTAATTTCTAACAAGGTTTGTATTTGTCAAGATTAAAAGCTGCAAGAATCAAGTAGCAAGTCAGCTATTAGCAGGGTTATCATACATTTACAACTTTTCCATGACTTTTTAAGGACCCTTTTATAAAATTTCCATGATCATTCACAGTGTATAAAAACAAACATTGCTCCATCTAAATAGTGCAGTACAATTTTAAAAAATAAAGTAGTGGGGCATAGGTATGGAAACTTTAGGAGTCATGGCCCTACATGTTATGTTTCTCTTATTCTATCTTAACGGATTCAAACTTAATTCAAACATAATTTCATCAAGCTTGAATACTTGGACAAAGAAACAGAGAGATGGGAGACAATTAAGAAACGTACTTAACGGTCAACCAAATGTATTTACATATTGGCGCATATTAGAGCTACGTTTACATCAAAAGCAAGGCTACGGAAAAATAATTTGCCATTTTGTTACATTATGTTATGTTACATGTTATTACACACAACAAAATACCATGATTTTTCCAAATTTTTCAAGGATTTTACAAATTTTCACAAGCCTGGGAAAAGACTTTTCCAGGTTTTTCATAACCAGGGGAGCCCTGTATTACGTTATTTGCCAACTAATTTGTAATTTCTTAGGCAAAAATAAAAATTTTCTGATTGCAGCTTAAATATGAATATTTTCTGTCTATGACAGAAAACTGAATATATTTGGGCTGCAGACAAAACAAGACATTTGAGAACGTCATTTTGGGTTTTGGGAAACACTGATCAACATATTTTATGACATTCTTTAGACTAACGAATTGATATAAATCCGGAAATAGTTACAGCCCTAATGATGACACATTTGATTTCAAATGACAGACACATTATTTTATTTCATAACTTGCTGTGTTTTCCTGTGTACTGATGGTTGCCGGCCAAACACGGGCGTGACCGTGAGAGATTACAGTACACTCAGCTTTTACAGTAAACACCCCCCACACCCAGAGGACATTGCCCAACACATCTTAGCCGTGGTTACAGTCACCTGGGCCGCTCAGCCAAACCTTTTTAATAGTTTTATAAAGTCTGTAATTGGAGAAGGCTGAGCCTACACTGTTTGTTTTTTTCTGTGGTTCTTTGTTCAATGCCACAAAATGCCATTGAGGTGCAGTGCAGCAGCACATTTCCCACAGCCTGTCCATCTAGTTACAGAGTAAACTGCCACAACAGGTCTGCGGGCAGAGGCATGCTGTGAAGAAGCTCCTGGCTGCCGTCCAAAACACGCAGACTGTTTGCTCTAAAACACACAAGCTGCTCTGTTTGTTTGACACAGAAAACCCACTTAACATCTGCTCAACATGCTTCTTGTATCTTACTATGTTTGACTGAAGAAACACTTGAGTCATGATCGGCCAAGTGACATAGCTGACACACTTCAGTTCACAATGTTCAGCTTGTCGTCAGCAGCTGAAATGCCATAAAACGAACCCACTGCCCGACAGTGTGTTTACTCAATCAGTGTGGGTCGGCTGATAAGGAAGGGCTGAAATGCAACACTATTTTATTTGAAGGTCCGCTGTGGAGGATTTAGGGGGATATATCGGCAGAAATGGAATATAATAAGTAATATATAAGTAGTATAATAAGTAAGTATGTCACCTGACAATAAGAATCATTATGTTTTCATCACATTTATAATGAGCTGTTTAAATCTACATACGGATCAGGTCCTTATCCACTGAGTCTGCCATGTTTCTACAGTAGTCAAGAATAGACAAACCAAACTCTGACTCTAGATTCACGTTTTTTTAGTAGGACAGTTAATAGCTCACAGTTAGCAGCCCCTCTGTGACGAGAGCATCAGAGACACTGATTTTTTTTTTTTTTAGGTGAAACTGCTTTATTCAGTGTTTTTACTGGATTTAATCACCAGCTGTTTGTTTGGAGAGGAAGAGACATTTGGGGATAATCGGTTCCTGGTAAAAAAAATCCCTGAGCATCTGGATATGGGCTCTCAGATTGATGCCAGTTGAATCAGATTTGGCCATTCAGTACTAGTATGCAATGATTTGGTTTGTTTTCCATACAAACTTTTACAGTTTGAACAGGCTCAGCGAGATGTTCAGTGGGACGGTGGCATTAATATATTACAGTAAACAAGCTAACAGCGCTACAACTGCAAAACACACTAAAAGAAAAAGTATGCGATTGAAAATGCATCAAATATTTTGTAGCGGTGTATTTTTCAATAAATGGGAAGTAGTTCGGGGTGCTCACATATAGATGTGTCCACTTGCTCCGCTATAACCTGCAGGCCTCTGATCTCATCCTCCACTTGGCATCTCTTTGCGATATTCCGTAACAACAGCGGGTACCGGGTTAGCCTCTGCAGCGGCGCCACCAACAGATCGCGTAGTTGCAGCCTTCGGCACTGTTCGTTCCTCTCGCACCACTTGGGATAAAAAGTAAGAGCAAAAAGAGAGAAGACAGGGTTAGAGGAGGGCTGTCGGTGGGAGAAAGAAGAAGGTCAGAGGGGTGAAAGAGTGGTCACGGTGTTTGTGAGAACAGAGGGGGGGATGGGCAGTGAAAATATATCTAAAAGACTAAAACAAAAGCACTGACAAATACATAAACATGATGACAAGGAAGGTTACACAAGGGACAAATAGTCACATTCTTCTCTTTGGCAGGCCTTGGTGACACTGAACTAGTTCTTTGCTGTTTTGGCTGCACGTTTGCTGTGTGTCCTCTTATAATTGGCACTGTTGTGGCGTCCTTGCCACAGCTCTGACTCACACACACAATTAGGCTGCCCTGGGTGAGTTCCCTTGTGTACCTTCACGTAAGATCCAAAGTCCTCTCTGGGCTTCAGGCTGTCCAGATAAAGCAGAGCCGTGGAGTAGTTGAGGCAGTACTTCTGCAGGCAGTGACATATGCTTTCCTGGAAAGCCTGCCAACAGATAGCAGTGTTATGCAAACATCAGGATACATGCTGCTTTGTCACATCAGCCATTAAGCTGCAGATAAACAGATCATAAAAGGCAATGAGAAGACATCAGTCTGAGTAAAAGCACAAAATTCAACCTGGGTGCTAAATATATTCTCCAGCTATTGTGAGGCTGCTTCTTGTGATACATAATTTAACAGTATGATGATGAGGTTTCTATTATTGTCCTTGATCTTTGGAGCAAAATTATTCATCATCAAAGAATAAAATCTTAAACTAGGATTGTTGTGGATTTGTGTGAGCTCTTTAAGGGCAGCCTGATCCAAGCAAGCCGTGAATGTGATTTCTTCTTCTTCTTTTATTCTGTTTGATTGTTAAAAAATACTTCTTGCATAATTCGCACATGTATCCAGCATGCATTTAGACAAGTTTTCTTTCAAGTGTGAATTTTGTGTCCTTTGTTTCAAATGTCTTATCAGCAGAGTTTTACAACTGAACAATTGATTGAGCGTAGACTGAGTCAGCGCGTTTGTGCTAATGTGTGTCCACATGTGACTCACACTTGCCTTGCTCAGCAGCTCCAGCAGGGTGGGCCCGCCACCCTCCGTAATCTCCAGCATGTCCTTGATGACGCGGAGGAGGTTGGTTAAGAAACCAAAGCTCACCTGCAGCAGAAAACACCCAGTGTCAAGTGTCAGCGCACAGCCGTGCAACATGCTCATTATCTTTGTCAACACTAGAAAAAAATTCCACATATGTAAATGTATTTTCCCTTTTGTTTCGTCTTAACAATGCCACTTTATCACAAGGTCAGATAACATATATGTGTGTATATATATATATATACATATAGATAGATAGATAGATAGATAGATGTACATGATGCAGTTCTCAAATGTTACAGGTCAATTTGTTTTCACAAGTAATTGTAGCGTAACTGTGGCAATGACAGTTTTGTTAACCACAAGGCAAAAACAAAAGTGTGTTGATTTCACACTGTCTCTGTTGACCACAGGTCATTTTACACATGCTGTCCACATTGTTATGATACATCGAGATATACTGTAACGGACACAGTGCATGAGAGATGAATGAATTCGCACATTAATGGAGAGAGACTGAATGTAGTCCTCATCCCCTCAGTTTCATTTTGTGCCACAACAATAATAACACATTGTGTTAGTGTTGAGTGGCACTCTTTGTCTTAAGATTTCCATCTTGCGTTGTCTGTTCCATTTGTGCCTCTTGAAAAAGGGACTTTTAATCTCAACAAGACTTCCTGGTTAAACATATAACCATAAATTAATAAATTAATAATTCATCTTTTCATTGAGAGCATTTTCAAAGACAGTTGAGTTTTGCTGTTTTTTTAACCTTTTAATGCTACACAAATACAAAGTGTTTCTACTGTATAATGCTATAAAGGCTGCTGTTGTTTGAAATCATTTACATGGCATGACTGAGGCTAACAGGCCTCACGCTACTTATTTGCATGACGTCTCACCAGGCAGAGCTCATTGAGGTTTGCAAACAACCTCCAGGAGTCGACATCGGTCAGGCAGTTCCTCATCTGCAGGTCTGTGAGGGTAGCCAAAAACACCTGAAAGCAACAAAGAAGTCAGAGAAAGAATAGGCTCGGGCTAACTGTTGTGCCAGCATTAAATTTCTAATCCACTGCTGTAAAGAAAACCTGAAGAGACTTTTACACAAACCTCACTGACTGGAATTCATGGACAACACGAAAAAAACAAAGCAGCAGGTGTTGGGTTTCATTTGGGTTTGGTCTATTTATTTGTGGTTGTGTGTGTGTGTGTGTGTGTGTGTGTGTGCGTGCGTGCGTGCGTGCGTGCGTGCGTGTGTATTTGCATGTGCGTGTGCATTCGGAGGCTTTGTACGGACACTCACCTCTTTGAGAACCATGAGCTGATCCAGGAAGTAAACACACTCGCTGGTGAAGAGTTCCCAGATGGCTTCTTGTCTCTTGAAACCCTGAGGGTCAGAGGCGGCGTTCACCTGGGAGGACTGGTCTCGCAGGAACTCTGCCAGAGAGTAGTCCTGCACACAGACAGAAAGAAAAATAAATGCATTAGGTGACAAAAAATATCTTACAAATAGATTTTAACAGATAATTGAGACATTTATTTTCACCTCAGGAAGTGTGTTTGTATATAAACGGTATAACCAGTCACTGTAAAATTCCTACCTTCATCCTGACACACTTAGGCGTATGTCAGTGTTTGTTTATATACGCGTGCAGGGTTGACCTAACTGGTTACTGCCTAGAAATTCAGGTTCTTGCAGAAATGTTGCAGTAGCTTTCCTCAAACTGTCATCTGTCACTTGTTTAATGCTGAGAACTATTTGAATTGGAAATCTGGATTTCTTAGTTTAAACTATGACTTTGCTTGCATAAGAAGTCACTGCACAGTCAGAGCCAACGTGATGATTTACATAACAAACAGCATGGATGCTTAAAGGCTAATACTAATGACAGCGCTCATTTCTCACCTTATACCTCTGAAGGTCGCAGTTTTTCCAGTCTTGAATCTGTGATGTTGAGAGATATTTCTCAATATCTGATGCGGTGCCTGTCTGCGACTTCACTTTACTCTGAAAGGTGATGGAAAACACAGAGGTAATATTATTACAGATTTTTTAAAAGGACTTTCAATTATGGACACATATATGAAAGACTGCATTTAAAAACTAAATCAACAATTTTAGTTCAAGTTCTGCTTTTCAAGTGTTGTCCAATTATAAAAGCTGTGTGAAGCAAATAAGAGGAACCACTTTAATCTGCTTTGGGAAGTGGGTCAGAGAACAATGTCCAAACCAACTGCCCATGGCTAAAACAAAGTACATCAGAACAAAACCACAAGCACAGCATTGGCACCAGCCACACGCAACCACAACGAATAGACAAACAACCCACCTACCGTACTACGCCTCGAAAAAGGCCACTTTGATTTCTTGGTATCTGTAAAAAAAAAATAAAAATACAAACATAAAATACTTATGGACCTGTAGTGGACCATGAACAGTCACACACTGACTAACTGTACACTGATCAGCTCTTTCCATCTGATGCCAGATACTGTTATCTGCCTCTCAAAGTGTTTAGTAATCTTCAGATATTGATGCAGATATGAATATTTTATTTAGGGAGTTGTTGGATAATGTGCAGTGTTCATAATGCAAGGTTTGTAATGAACACTGCAGAGTGCAGCAACATTTAAAATCTAATTAGGGATTTCAAATGGGACTTCAAATTTTTTGGGGATAATGTTTAACCATTACAGAATACGGGTCAACCAATATTGTTTTTTCAGGGCCAATACTGATAATTGGTAGTTAATGAGACCGATAACCGATATTTGGAACCAATATGCATTTACCATAAAAATAAAAATCTTTGTCAAAATTTGTTAATTAACAAACTCCAACTCAAAACTTTAACAAATGTTTAAAAAAACTTAAACTTTCAACATTATATACAAAAAGTTCCCTGCAACTTTAATTAAATAAATAAAACTAGCTCCTTGAGGTTTTACAAAGTAAAAGTTTCTCCAGTACTGACATTTTCTTCATTTAATTGATTTTATTGGCGAACATTAAAACACTGATACAGATATGTCAAAATGCCAAATATCGGCCCCAATAATCGGCCAGGCCGATAATCTGTCGAACCCTATATTGAAAAACTTGTTCTCCATTTTGACTGTTTTATTTATTTTGTCATTTGTTTTAGACTAGTTGACTAGTCTAAATTTAAACGTCTCTGTGATCGTAAGTCAAGTCAATTTTATTTATAAAGCCCATTATCACAAATCACAATTTGCCTCCAACGGCTTTGCAGCATTCTACATCCCTCTGCCCTTAGACCCTCACATCGACTAAGGAAAACTCCCCAAAAAAACCTATAATGGGGGAAAACAATGATAGAAAGAAAGTCCCTAAGAACGTCCCAAATGGATTCATGACAAAGCACATGTTAACTGATCAGACATGTGCTTCAGAAAGCAAGAAACAATGCCTTTAAAATCTCCATATATGATACAATATATAATTTTACCGGAGAAGTTTGAACCGTTTAATATGTCAGCTGCTCCATTGGACACAAAAAGATCTCCTGGTGAAACATCCAATCCGGGCAGGCTGACCACCACCGAGCTCCGTCTCCTTTCCTGAAGCCTGAGGGAACAGTAAACAGGTGTTACATCTTCAGATGGTATTCTGCTTCTTTTTGGCTGACAAACAAGATAAAGCCTGCAGTAAATGCTTGAATTTTCAGAAACAGAGTCATCTGAGATTCACTGTTATAAGAACCACTATTTTCCTGTTGTAAATGTAATACAGCACAAAGAGAATAGACTTAGTGCAAGCCACAGGAAATAACAGAATTCCTTTTGTCATTTTGCATGGCTGAAATACCACTGAAATACCATCTGCATTGTGAAGCAAATTGGCGATTAACATGAGTTACAGAAAGTATAAAGGATAAGTGTTATGTGTCTGGATTATGTGTGGATAGCTGCTGATTAATGGATCACCTTATTTGTGTGGAAGGAGGCGAGCTGTCAGTGCGCGCCAGTTATAATCCTCTTGGTCTCCTTTTCATAGTTAGTAACCGAGGCATGGCTGCGGCTGGAAAAACACAGGCCTGCCTTTTAGCCTCAGGCAAAGCTCAAACAGCCACTGTTCTCAAGTGTTTTGACTTATCCTACGCTATTGTACTTCAGGGATTACCGCTCAGAGGAAAATGGGCATTCAAGTGCTGAAATTTAAAAACAAAGACCCTCGTAAATGCAAGTCAAATATGTTAGGGAGGTGAGGTGATATTAAATGTGTCAACGAAATACCCTGACAGGGCACGTCCTCATGAATGTTGTCATTTGTTACGGGAATAAAACAATTCTGACCGCAGTAAAACTTGATGGTTGACTCCCAACAATCACAATCTGCACCATGACAATGCTAACAGATGTCTAGTCATTGAACATGGCTGCAGTTGCCAGAAATAAGCTGCGCAACAACCCGACTAGCTGGTTTTGCCAAAAGTAAGGTTCACTTTCGGCCAGCTGACACTGATCGACAGCTGGTCAGTGACCTGCTTCTACATGCTGCGGTTTCACCTCCACATTTTTCACAGTCTTGCCTTTAAAAAAGGAACTGTTTGTAGTTTAGAGGTAGATGGAAAAGGGTCTTACAAAATATGAGTTGTAGAACCCAGATGCTGCCACTGGTAAATTATAAACACATCCTCATTACACGGAGGGTTGATAAACACACTTTCTGTCTGATAAAGATTATCAGGATCTGATCAGTCAATAAGGAAGCGTGGTATACAGCTGAAGGCTAATGACCCTCTTTTATACAAAACAATACAGAAGTACAAGCGAGAGGAACAGCGCTGGTCTATTTTTATATGTTCAATCTGCTTTGTTAGACTAAACAATCTTTCTTAGCTCATAATATCCCCTCAAACAGTAGCTGCGTTTGTGCCGCGGTGTCTGCACAGTTACACAAGAAGCAAACGAGAAACACTCAAATGCACATGTAGGCCGCATGGCTGCAGGGCCAACCTGTACACTTTGAGGATAAGTTAGTTTGCAGCTGAAGTGGAGCACACTGGTGCATGTTTCCTCCAGGGCACTTTTGTTGAACAGTGAAAGCACCAACTGTTCATTCCTCTCACTGGTAAACTGATACAATCCCCCCCTCTTCCAGATCAATGTATAGGCGGGCAGTGCTGAATCACTAAGACAGTAGTCAGCACCTGAGCACTGTAGAGGATGAGTGGCTAATGGGACAGTAAGAAAGGCACGATTACTCCTCTAAACCAGGTCAGTGCCTCCTTGCCGTTCATTCCACAGCATCCTCACAATGACATCTTGTTGCTTTGTGACCGCTCAGAAAGCTTTCTCTGTGTCAGCCTCTCTGCCACCGAGAGCCCTCGTAAAAATGGGTGTTTTGTTCCCGGCACAACAAGAGAAATAATGATGCCCAAAAACAAAACTGTCCCAACCAATGGATCGAAGGGCCCGGTCACTGTAAGAGGCACAGTGCCAGGGTGCAATTACAGGGACAATAGCTGCCTAATTATCCAGCGAGGGGAAGAGCCCCGCAGCCCATTAGGAGGGGTGTGGGTGGCAGTAAGAGAAAACAGCCTTAATGAGGGTTTGTCTCGCCCATACATAACCATGGGACTCTCAAAACTTAACCCACCAAGCTTCTGCTCCATTAACAAAGACATGAACGACAATGAATGAACAATGGGGCTCTTTAAACCAAAAGGTCCAATCATCCTCGCACACGAGTGTCCTAGGAGCACAAAAGGCATTGCACTCATGATGCTCAATGTTATACGTAATTATTTCGTATAAAGGGAATGGTTTGATGCAGGTATTTTGGAAACACAAGCAGCTGTGTTCATAATGGAAAGTAGAGGGTGACAAAAATTAAAATGTGCGTGATGTAGTGCAGTTTATCAGCTGCAGGAAAGATTTTACTACATTCCTGATATGCAAACATATTCTCACAAGCTTGAAAGTGAAGTCCTGCCGTTTTTGGTTATGCTGATGTAGCGTGAGGACACTCAGACAACATGCAAAACTGTGCAATGTACACTTACCTGTCATGACAAAGCTCTTTCTCCTGCAAAAGAGGAAAAAACGTCATCAGTCAATGGAAAACTTTGAATTGTAATAATTTTATACACCAATGCACAGAGGTGGAGCCAGGTCATTGTTTTGCAAGTCACTAGTAAGTGTCAAATCTTGCACTCAATTCCATAGTCATGTCGCAAGTCCTATCCCAAGTCCTAAACTTTGAGTTTTGAGCAAGCAGCTGAACAATGCAGAAGTGCCAAAACTGCAGTTCCTCTAATGTCCACTTCAGACTGACTCCAAAACAGAGTAATTCCCCATAGACACATCTATAGTTTTGAGTCCTGAACAAGTCACAATGTGCTTTTTGCCACATGTAGTTCCATTTTAACAGACTATCAAGTATTTTCAAGTCAAAGCATTCAAATCCAACTGAAGCCCAAGTCACTGATGTTAAAGTTGAAGTCAAGTTGAAGGTCTTTGTTGATTTGTCAAATCTAAAGCCACCAAATCTGTGACTTAAGTCTGACTGGAGTCCAAGTCATGTGACTCCACTCCACAGCTTTGCTAATGCATCATTTTTTTGCATAAAATCATACGTTACAGTAAAAGTACTGGGATGTTTAACGTCTCCTTGAGAATAAACATGCTTTGAAGTTCAAGCACATAATCAGAACAAGTTTAAATCAGATTGTTTTACACACTTACTTATTTTTCAGTGATATCAAGTTTCCAAGGCTGTACTTATTATGGTATTTACATGCCATATTAGCACTGTCTTACTGTGCATTCAGCATTAAATAGAGGGTGCAAAGACCTCCTACTGCTAATGATACCGCTATATCACTTTCAAAGACATTCAAATTTGAATCAGTGTTTTAAGTGGTCGCTTGGATTCAAAAGCCTCTGATATCTGAGGAGAATGTCGGGACTCTATTGAGAATGTGCTCGCTTGAATACCACGAGCTGATGAATAGATCTCCCCATTATCTTTTTCCATCGCTCACTGACCCCTCCATTATTGGGTGACTGCTGACTGCGGTGAATAGGGGCCCAAGGAGAGCACTTCCCAGGGTTCTCCAGGCAGTGGGTTTGGTCGGAGCTGTCAGTGCATGTAACTGCTGATTCATTTGCTGTCAAAAGCTCGCATTGTGAGTGACCACCGCAGGAGGCAAGGCAGAATGAGGGAGAAAAGGTTTTCCGCAAGGAAGGAATGTGTAACCATTTAATTCGTAGGCTTTGGATAAAAAATCCTCACCAGACTACAGCACATGACTCGTGGTGATGGTGGGGAGAGGTTGATGATTAGGGAATCAAATGATTATATGTGCATGCACATGTACAACTGGTAAAAGCTCACCTGTACTCCACTATCAGGAAATCCAAAATTTTTATTAAGAGTAGGAAGAGCACTGCGACATTCTTGTCTCGTGGAAGTGATACCGTTGTCAAAAGTCTTTGATCTATGTGATCTGGTTCTCTGTCGGCCGCAGGATGAAATGGGCTGATGATCGTGATAGATCTCTCCATCAGAGAGGGGGCTCGCTGCAAGAGGAGACTTGACTCTGTGTACTGGGGACAGGGGGGTTGTGGGGGATGGCGTGCCTTCAGAAGTTGGCTCCTCCCGAGTGCTCCCCATCATGACAGGATCACGAGTGTCCATCAGAGGACGCCTGGTGCTCCTCATCCTCCTCAAGGTGGGAGACGTAGAGATGCGTGCAGGAGCCTGGCGGTCAAACTGGAAGAAAGGTGCGACCAAGCCATCAGTGTCCACCAGGGACGAATGTCTCAGCTTGGAGTGTGTCCGTGTAAGATCTATGTGCATTATGATGGGGCTGCTGGTCTGACAATCCTTGTGCTGAGGAGGCCCCCAGTCCGTTTGCGTCTGTGCATTTGCCACACCTGGGCTGTCAACTTCATTTTCAACCCATTCAATGTAACTCCAGTCCAGCTTCTTCTCAACGTCCTCGTCTTTATCCTGTAAAATAACGTGCTTCAGCGTAGACATTATAACCTCAAAGGCATTGTAGTGCAGCAGAAAACGTGTGATCTAATGGGCTGGTCGCTTTGCCTCCTCTGTGTTAAGGTCAGATGATAATCCTGTTGCATTCCAGCACTGTTCACACCGTTCACCTCTCAAGCTTCTGGGGGGGAAAAGGAGAAAATGTGTCAATACCAAGCAAAATGAAGCAGGCTGGGCTTAATTTGCCTCCTAATCTCCTGAGAGGGGATTTGAACTGGGTTGAAAATGGTCAGTTGGCAGAACAGCAACCTTAAAAATGTAATGTGTATAGCTCAATGTGCTTTAACAGATCTGTGTGTCTGTGAAGGGGAAAACCAGGTAGAGTACACATAATCTATGGCAGTAATACTCAATTTAAGCCTTGTGGGCCATATCTGGCCTCCGACAGAGTGTGGAGTGGCCTTCCAACCATTTTCTAATTCACAATAAAAAAGTGATTCAAACTGGGAATTGTTTTTGTATTTAATACATGTTTTAGTATACATAATATGCCAGAGTGCATAAACCAGCATCAAATTAGAGCTAGTTTATAAAAAAGTGCCAGTGGAGGATCCTCTGCACCCCCTGACAGAGATCCTAGATAAGCCCCTAATGTCATAAAATCCTACAAATGACCTAAAGCCTAGAAATGTCTTAAAATCCTAGAAATGTCCTCAAATCCTAGAAATGTCCTAAAATCCTTGAAATGTCCTATAATGTTAGAACATCCTAAAATATTAGAAATGTTCTGTTATCTTAGAAATGTCCTAAAATCCTAGAAATGTTCTGAAATCCTGGAAATGTTCTAAAATCCTAGAAATGTTCTGAAATCCTATAAATGTCCTAAAATCCTAGAAACGTCCTAAAAAGCTTAGTGTCCTAAAGTCCTAGAAATATCCTAAAATCCTAGAATTGTTCTGAAATCCCAGAAATGTCCTAAAATAATAGAAACGTCCTAAAATCATAGAAATGTCCTACAATCCTTGAAACTTCCTCAAATCCTAGATATGTCATTAAACCTTAGAAATATGTATGGAGCTGCTGCGCCTGGCCCTTGGCCCCTGGCGTCCTGTCATTATGCAAAAGTGTCCGCCAAGCCAAGAGTATCCCTGGTCTATGGGGAAACAACTGCTCCAGCACACAGTGTACAGTAACAGCATAGTTTGTCAATAGGTCTTGACAATGTGGTGTGACACACAAAGAGCTGCACCTTATTTCAGCTCTCATGTCTCAGACTATTACCTGGTCCACTCTTTGCATACTGATATTGATTTTCTCTATTGGTAGCAGACTAAAGACATAATACTGTTATTTATATTCCACCACATTTGGTAAATTTCATTGTTTATTCAAAGCCGCTCGAGCTGTTAACTCAGCACATCC
Source organism: Plectropomus leopardus (assembly GCF_026936395.1). Taxonomy (NCBI): domain Eukaryota; kingdom Metazoa; phylum Chordata; class Actinopteri; order Perciformes; family Serranidae; genus Plectropomus; species Plectropomus leopardus. The sequence continues at coordinate 12,216,023 of NC_142182.1, forward strand.
ACGAGGCGACAAAGGTGCAAGTAGAAACAACATTGGAGAAAGTTTAATCAACTGCGCTGAATACAAGCTGTGTGAAAGCAGAAGCCGCGTGCGCTTGGATAGAAGCGCGTTAAACATTAATAAGAGCGGTTTACTTACATCCACCGGCGCTTCGCGACGACTTGAAGGACTGAATGAGAAGTGTGACCGGGGAGAGAGCTGCTCGTTTCTGAGGAAAACTGATCGGCAGGTTTAATATGAAGCTCGCAGGTTTCAGGGGGAGAAAGTCTCCTCTGACGGCGTGTAATTTTCTGACAAAACACGAGCGCGAGGAAACAGGTCCGTGTGGTGCGGAGCGGCGGAGGGAGTGGAGTTATTCATTGTGTGGTGGAAAGGTGCGACTGCACTGCGTAATGGGAACATCAATACTCTCCCTCCCTCTCTCTCTCTCTCTCCAGCCCAATACGCACATGGTCAAATAATAAATCAGTCAAGATAAATTACACTTATCAGAGTGTTTACACAGTGGTAGCCTTTCATATATGATCAGAAAAACAAAACTTTGCATAAAGAATTGTATATATGTTCCATATTTTCAGGTTCATATTTGTATTTTGGGTTTCTAGTTATACATGCAAAAAACTCTATATTTCCCTCATAATGTCTGCCTGAATATAGGCTACTTGTATACATCCTCGGTCTGAAACACCTCTCTCTCTGTCTCTCTTATTGTACCTTTTGCAAAGCAGGGGAGACAAAGAAAACACAATACATAACAATAGTACTAACAGTATACAAATTACTGGCAACTAAACCCAGCAAAAAAACAAACAGGATTGAAAAAACATTTAAAAAATAATAATAAATTAGGGATTCCAGGATGTCCACAGAAGACAGTCTATCACACATTGCATTTCGATATCATTCTATGGCTCCACATCCTTTTTCCAGGCCAGTTCTGTAAGCCCCGACCTCATCCTTCGAGATGCAGAGGCATTCAGGTAATCAAGACCCCCTCCTGAAAAAGCCTAGTGTGCTCTGACTGGTCAGTGTTTCCTGGTCCTCAACATCTGTGCTCTCTGCCTCTTTACAATTTCATTGCATTCTGAAAATGACTGTAACGACACTGTAACAGCACTTTTCACCATTTTTATAGTGTACTTGTGACATCACAACTTTACAGAAGTCCTGATGGCTTGTTAAAAGGCACAGTTTGTGAGTACAAGTTGTGAGCATTTCTCTGTAGTTTAAGTATTTCAATATTTTCACAGCTTTTATGGAGTACCTTTATCTGCTTTAAGATAATAAGAAAAGACATGGAAATCAGATTTTTACAATATGGAACCTTTAAGGTAAAAATTTGCCTCCTATTTTTTTTTAAATGCACTGGTTCATTTGTTCAAATGAATGTCACCCTATATACTATATATACATATACACACACACACACACACACACACACACATATATATACATATATAAAACCCATTTTTATAAGAATTAGTCATACATATTGATTATTGAACATTTTGTTAACAGATGTTCAGAGAAGTTCATGCATGCTATTTCAGAAGTTACCTGGCTGGTTACCTGAACAACATTTCTCCCTGGCGTATCTTTACTGTTGTTAACCTTCTTCCAGTGCAAAGTATTGGTAGCTTTAAGCTATGCTTTTAAAGTTGCTTCCCCAACACCGCAATTATAACACTTGTAGATAATTATAGGTTATTGTTTGAATAATTTCTTTGTAACTATTTGCTTTTCGTTCATTATATTTCTTATTTATTTTATTTTATTCGTTTATTTGACAGGGACCGTGCACAACACAGCTGTTGAGCCAGAGTTAGCTATAAAGCTAACTTACATCTGTGGTCCTGGGCAGGAAGATCTAAAAACATACAAAACATACAATAAAAAAAATCATGCAGACAACTAAATACAATAAAAACAGCAAAATATCATATAAAAACATATTTCAATTTTCAATACATTCTCTTTAAAAATGAGGAAATGTTGAATTACCACATATATGTACTGCTGATATACTGTAGTTTAGTAGGCCATGGTGGAAGAAGTACCTTAGTTAATTAATATTGATAGTGCAAAAATACTTTGTTAAAAGTAAAAAATAAAATAAAATAAAATATCAGCAAAAGAATAAACTTTAAAATGTTACCTCTGAAATGTTGTTTTCAGGATTAGGGTTAGTGGCTTTCCAGTACTGAGGTATATTGCATAGCATGTTTAAAGAGAGGCATGTGAAATTAATTTGTTGTATTTTTTTCTTACATTTGAATTTATTGTAGTTTACCAAAAATGTACTGTAGCCTCCTGAATGCCTATATAACACTGTACTGTCATGCCAATGGAGCTAATTTCAATTTAGATTTTTTTTCCTCACCATATAAAATTAAAAACAAAAAAACAACCAAGTACTATTTTCTGTTTGAGGCACTGTGTCAAAATGATTATCACACAGAACAAAATTGTAATGATGTGACCTCCAGGCAGATATAAACCAGTATGTGTGCCAACATTAAATTATTTTACAGAGTTAAATCCAGCGGTAATCTGTGATGACAGAGAAGGCTATAAAAATCAGCACCTCTTTCAACCCCTCCCCTGGTTCTCAGAAAAGAGTTTACCATTTCACAACTCTATTACCACCACTGGCTCCACTTTTCCCATAAAGTGTTTTATTATATTTGTGCAATGTTATATGTTTTTAAACCAGTTTTTGTTTAATTTATACAGTCTATTTCTCTGAAACCTTTCAATGTTTTATAGTTAATATTTGCAATGGATTAGTCTGTATGGATTTGAATGTGTGTCACTGTGTTTATGGAACCAGTGGTTTGACACCAGTATGAAATAACCTTCTCTGGTCCATTTGTTTGTATTCAACACAGAGCCAGTCAGTCAGGCCAGCTGCAGAATCACCTGTTGGTTCAGTGAAGTGAACACTAGAGGGCGATACAGGTCAGATTTTGGGATTGCCTGTACGATGTTTGAATCTTGATCTCTAGCGGCCCCTAGTGCGTCAATATTTGTAATACATGATAATGTCTAAAACCCACTCGCATCCCTCCTACACACTTTGAAACCTGAGCAAAAATGTCTTTCAGAAACATGGGAAAAAAGGCAATGAGCAACTCAACAAGAAATGATGCCAAAATTAGCAAACATTTGTAGAAATTACAAGAAAAATACCTGAGAATTAATGGGATTTTTTTTTTTTTAAAAAAGGAGGAAAAAAGTATATTTGAAAAATAAACAATTGTACCTTAAATAATGTTAAATATATTTTTATGATATTTATAGATATAGTTTTTCCCAAGCTTTTGCTTTTGAATAATTTTCTCAATCAACTTCTTTCTTGCAATTTGTGTAACATATCCTACCAAACTGCTCATTGCCTTTTTCCATGTTTTTAAAAGAAAATGCACCAACTTGTTCAAGTTTCAAAGGGGTTAACAGCCTGTGTCACTGTTTCACTGAAGGTCATTGTGACCACCTTATGGCATTCAATTAAAAAAATGAATTGAGTTACTGAAAAGATAAACATCAGCTAAAATTAGATTAATGTTGGCGCATTCTTTCAGACGTCTTCACGTCTGTGTCCCCTGATTATCACACATTTGGCAATTGCTATGCTATGTGACTCAAACTTTCAAAATCTGTGACATTTTCCACAGAAACATCGTGACCTCTACTATCATCATCATTGTAGTAATCATTATCAGTGGTGGAGGAATTGTTCTGATCCTTTACTTGAGTAGAAGAAGAACACAAATGTCAAATACTCAAGTGAAGTACAATTGCTTCAAAGTTGTACTTGAAAACAGTACTTGAGTAAATGTATTCAGTTACTTCCACCACTGATTAGTGTGTATTTCAGGTGAGAAGCTATTGTCACTCGTTCTGTTTTGTTGCCAATTACATGTTTATTTATTCAGCAAAAAACAAGATTCCATCACAACAAAAAGAAGAGCACTTGTTTATTGCATGGATTGGGCTACATGTAATTCAAGTGATGTATAAAACACTTTACATACTTGTATAAGACAAAGTAGATTAAGATATAGAAATACAACAGTGCGGGTCAAACCTGTGCACTGCATTTAGCCACAAGTTGTCCTCCACATCACACCCTATGCCCTCCCTTGCAATGCACCTGGGAAAGAATATTTTTGCATGCCTGATTCATTCCTGGCAATCTTCTGCAGATATGTCCAGACATCCAAAATGCACTGTGTCCAAGGGCATGTGGCAGGGGGTCATGAAATGTCTACCTCTGAGCAAAAGAAGTCCTCTATGGAGTTGAGGAGTGGAGAGAAAGGTGGAAGGAGATGTGACACCATCCTGGGATGAGCTGTAAGCTAAATCACTGTGTGACTGGAAGAAACAATGAAACGCCACACTGTCCCATAAAATTACAAAATTCCCCCTTTCCTCACCTGGCACAAGTCTTTCAGAAAAGTGTTTGATTCTCAAAATTTTCTTGCGGAGGATCCTCCCAATGTTGAAACAAAACCTTTGCCCCTGAGGGTCATCAAGGCATGAAATGAGGCGTTCAGTGTTGTGTGATGCAGTGAGGAGGATATACATTTCTGATATCTTTATAGATATAGATGCATGAATGGATTACTTAACGGATCCTAGCAGGTACAGGCCCAGGGGCCCAAAGTGTCGGGGCGGGCTGCCTGCAAAGTTCTACTCAAATGAATACATAGCGACCAGGAAGGGAGGACGACAAAGACAGGCCAAAAAGGCCAAAAGGGAGCGCAAAGGAACTGCAAAGAGATACAAAATAATCACAAAAACAGGAAAATTAAACTCAAAGAGAAGCACATAGACATAACGGTACCTCAAAGAGTCAAAAAACAACCACAAAGAGGCACAAAACTACAAGAAGATGCACAATGACTACAAAGAGGCACAATCTCCATATTTTCTGTGAGTCTTTCTCCATTTCATGTAACATAATTTAACAATAATTTAGCTATATTGTGTTATGTTTGGTTTTGAAAGATAATTTTAGTTTTGAATGTGTAAGAATGTAAAACAGAGTTTTGAGTCTGGTGCTGGTTGAGTTTAGAGAAAACAGTTCATGACTTTTGATAGATGTTGTGATTTAAGGCATTTTGTGTCAAAACAAATAACAATAGTTCACAGTTAAGTCTAGGGGTCGACAGATTATCGGCCTGGTCGATTATCTGAGCCAATATTTGGTATTTTGCCGATCATCTGTATCAACGTTTTATTTTAATGATTGCTGATAAAATTAATTAATAAAAAAGTGTGTGTGTGTATTAGACTCAACCAACACAAGGGAAGGCAGTCTGCAAACACGGCAAAAAGTGTCAGCATGGGAGGAACTTTTACTGTGTAAAACCTCAGGGAGCTTTATTTATTTATTCATTTTTCAATTAAAATTTTCATTGAACTTTACAAAAAAGGTTGCTGGGAACTTGCTGTATATGATGTTGAAAGTCTCAGTTTCGATTAAACATTTGCTAAAGGCATTTAATCCAAGTTTGTATTGGAGTTTGAAATATTACAAATTTTAAATTCTGACGGAAATATTTTTATTGTTATTGTAAATGCAGTTCGGCCCTGAAAAACCGATATTGGGCGACCCCTACTTAAATCCATCATTGACTTCTAATGTGTTGGTGGTGTGATGAATTTTGGAAAAGTCCATATATTCTTAAGTCTTACCATACAATGTTCTAGGAGAAATCACAAGCAGGTTACATCTATGAGCAAACTTTATGATACATTTTGATTTCTTAAATTATGTATCAATTGTCGCATTCAGCTATAGGTGTATTGAGACTTATGATTTTTTTAAAGTGATATTTTAATGACCTGTCCTTCTGAATAAAAACAAAAACATGTCATTGAACGGAATTCGCTCACAGCCCTGACAGCAGCAGTCTCCTCCCCCTGAAGTGGATGTGAAGAAGAGCACCCTCCGGTTTGTCTGACATACAGGAAGAAGTTGAACAAGTCTCAAAACACACAGCGCTGTCTCCAAAATCGCCGCCACTTTCTTGATTATCTCTTTTGCACTTTTACTTTTTTTGGTACTTAGTCGACTTGCTGAAATGCAAAGGAGGAAGAGTGAAGGTGAATGTGAGGACTGCTGCTGCTGAACTGGAGGCGCTGTAACGTACGGATTATTTCACCCGAAGAGAAGAAGCACCAGTCGTTTTTAAATGGAGAAACTGGGACCAATCTAAAACGCACATTGAGTACAACATGTCAGAGCACAGATCCAGCTTTCTTCACATTGGAGACATTGTGTCTCTTTACGCGGAGGGCTCGGTGAATGGCTTCATCAGTACTTTGGGGTATGTTCCTCCTCCTGTGTGCCTCTTTACTCTCTACTCACTGGGAAGTCCATATGGATTAAATCCGTATATCTTTGCTACTTTCACTTCACATCTGATACCACTTAATGTGTGTCTTTCTAATCTGTGTACCTTCACTGAAAACTGCTCAAGTGAAAAGTTAAAGTGCGACTTGTGGCCAAGGCCTGTCAGCGCGCAAACTGCAGCCTCTCAGGAAATTCTTCACGTTTACGCAAATGTAACAGGAATGCAAAGCAGCGTGTTACCCAGGTACGCAAGTGGTAATGCTTTCAAGCAGAACTTTTTAGCTGTGGTACCCAAAGTGGGGTCCGGGGACCCAGACGGAGACGTGAGGAGGTGTCAGGGGGGTCCTTAGTAATATAATGGGGTTGGGTATTGCTGTTATCATTCATTTGAAGTTAGGACAAGTGAGGACAGGCAATCTTGACGAATTTTAAGGCTGCTGCTCTCCTCTCCTCACCTGCAGCATACAGTTACCCAGTCATAGGCTGCAGATAATAAAACATTTACAGACATTTAGACTTTTTCAGATATATGGATTTTGTCTGTAAGTGAATTTGTAACCCTATGCAGTATAGAAGCCAAACTTTGAAGAGATCTGAGTGTGCTTTAACTGCATTTACATTGCCTGTTTAAGGCGGAAATATCACCCTGTTATACCGCCTTGCTGTTCTGGATACAAAGTCTGATTGAGGACAGCGGGGATGGAGTGGTCTTGCTTCTGAGCCGAGAACTGAAGTAACAGAGCCAAAGCAAGGTCTTTGTAAAACATGGATGTGTTAAGAAAGTCTGGATACAGCCATGGAGGCGTGGCCCCATTCATTTCTATGAGAGCTGCTCAATGGCACATAAGACAAAAAACGCATTTTTCTGGGTATAGAGTATCTGGACCTATGAACCCATGGGGCTTACACCCTGGAGACTTGCGGTGGCCGAGTATGCCTGAGCGGGTAACTTCTGCAGGCAATGCGGTTTCGTGCTTAGCTTGCTTGAATGGCAGTCTAAAAAAATGTAATGTTGCGGCTCTTTTAGACTTTCCAAGTGCTATTGAACTGGATGGCTCAAATCTAGATGGTGAAATGACTCATTTCACAGGGGTCTGACGCTCAGAAAAATAATCCACTAATATACCAACGTTTTTTCCCAGCACGTCAATGGAAAGAAGTCTTTTTGGGCCTGCAGGCATTACGTGACATACCTGTACAGTGTAATTCCACTTTTGGTCACTATGTAACATTTGTATCAGAGCCCAGGGCACTTCCTGGAGGCTTTGGCCTAAAATGTAAAGCTGGAATGACGTGACTTGGATGAATTTCAAGTGGATTATTTCTTGTGAAATAATCCACTTCTACTATTCTAACTAATTTCTTGTGAGATTAGTTTTCCTGATATTTTAGGAACTTTTTAAACAATTTTCTCTGTATTATATTTATTTATTTTTTAATTTTATCAATCGAACATACTACGCTTCTTCTTCCTGATGCTTGGCCGTTGTTCTATGAGCTCTTTGGTTGTTTTAACTGCCGGGCGATGCTGGGTGTCAGAGAGGGACAGCTCTGTGAATATAGCTTGACTGTAGGTCTCTGCCGCGCCTAAATCTTCTGGGTTTTTTTATAAGTTAATATCTTGAATAATTTAACCTTTAAAAACAACAATTTCATTTAGTTTTTCTTCCCAGAAATGAAATTAATGCTGAGATATAGGCCATCTTTTTTGTTTTCAAAAAGTTTTTTTGCACTCCTTAAAATCAGGAGGCCTTGCGACCTCACATGAAGCTTTGGTGGACCATAGTGGGGTCAAAACCTCAAGGTTGGGAACCAGTCAGTACATTCACATGATGTTGGAAAAAGTGTGATTATTGTCTGTCGCCCGACTGAGAGTGGACTTTAAAATACATGAAAACATGTTAGTCTGACAAAATTGTGCTAAATGGAATTTCTCAAAGTTGGACGAACACACCTAGATAATCTGGTTGTGGTTGATTTATGTATGGTTTTTTTTTGTAAGTATGTTCCTCAGTAGGACCTGAAATGACCTCGCTGTTCTGCATATGCTCCGTAGTCCCTGAAGCTGGGCTTTGACCCAGAAATTGAACAGCATAAATTGTGCATGCGTCTCATTTGTACAAAAAAGCATAGAGCATAAAGCATAGAGTACGTATGAAAGGTACCGGACAGTTGTCCAATTAAACGGCCTAATCTAGCTATAACCGTAGCTCGACTTAACTGTGCATGTAAACATACCAAATAAGTGTCAGTTATCAACTGAGGGTCCAGGGCCTCTTCAGTGAGTCAGAAGATTAAATCTGAGGGCCCACAAGATCAATAATGGGACGGGAAAGAAGAAGCATGAAATTTACTATAAATTAGTCCGAGTTTTTAATAATCTTGGCTTTTTTTGTGAAACACTCTTTGTAACACTCTGTAGTCCACAATAATCGCAGACAGGTCATATTCAAATTATAATGAGTGTTCGCAACACACTGCCTAATTTCAGCCATAAATAGTTTGGAAACCACTGCTTTTAGTTTGTCTTGGCTCATTTGTCAGTTGTTAGGGTCATATATGAGTCTGTGTGTAGGTGTGACGGAAACTGCTTTTCAATGTGTCATTCTCCACACAGCATTGCAAAAAATGCCACCAGCTGTTTGGCTTTAGTTCCTCCTGAGCTGAAAGTTTCAGCGCAAGGTGAAATGCCTCGGTGGTTCCAGGTGCACTCTGGCCTCTGAGCCTGCAGAACGAGCGAGGAAAGATCGACTGGCCCTGAGGAATGAGCGTGCCCCACCCACCTCCTCTCCCTTTTCCTCACTCTGTTTCTCTTTCTCTCACTTTCCCTTTCTCCCTGAAGTTCCTCTTAAAAACAGACACTTCACAGTAGCAGGCACATTATGTTAAAGCCGTTTCTTTAATGCATTGTGCTGTAGGATCAAAACTTCTTGGAGTAAATAGCAGCTAAAACATGTTCGTACCTTGACTTACAACCTGTTTGTGTTCCCTGACTCACTATCTGCAGGAGTGCACACAGCAAACCTGCTTTCCTTTGCTGAAAAGCCCCATTAAAGGAAAAGGCCGGTGCTAATGCAAATGTAAGCGGCAGCACACAGGAGCTGTAAATTTCAAAAAGCAAAAGTGCACAGCGGCGATTGTTCACAGCTCTTGTTGTTGTGAAGCGAAGCAGTGGAACTCTTATCAGCAATTCAATAACTCATGTAGTTTGACAGGAGCGCTGAGCATTTTATCAAAGGGCTGTGCTGTGCCAGAGCTCACCAAGGCCCAGAGAGAGGGAGCGACAGAGTCTGCAGGAACCTCCCTGAGCCACAGCCCCTGCGAGCACAATGTAACCGCGACTACACAAGGCTGCTCATGCCCTTGTTTGCTTTGGATAACAATAAATCTGCAAGTTCCTCACACACCTTACATTGCAAACACTCGCAGATTCAGATCCATTAGTGACCTTGAATTCTTGGATTTTGTGCCGTGCCACATTTTTTATATCCAAAAGACTAATTTTGGAGATGCATAATGATCTCCAAACTTCTTTTTTAACCCTTTGCCATCTGGATCTACATCAGTTTTCTTGTGCTTCATTCAGATGTTAGTTAAAACATGAGAAAAAACCATTATGAGCAACTTGGCAAAAATGTACAGCAACCTGCAAAAAAAAAAAAACAAGAGTGAAAGGTGACAAGGAAATTATCTAAATTTTAACTTGGGTGGATTATTAGATTTTTTTTTTAAATGAGGGAAAAATGTCCAGAAAACTATATTCATAAATCTCTTAATTACATATTTAAAATTATGTCACAGGAAAAATATATAATTTTTTCACACTTTCTGGAGGTAATTTTATTGTTTTTTATTATTATTTTAGTATGTTTCTTCTAACTTTTTACTAATATCATGCTAATTTTTATGCCTTTGATAGGTCCCTTGTTGCTTCTTTCCATGTTTTTGAAAGAAATTAAGCCATTTTGCTCTGTTTGCAAATGTTTGCATTATATGGACTGGGGGTTATTTGAGTGTTTTTGTATATAATAATTTCCCACATTGATTTATATGTTCCATAAGAAGTGAAATAATGACAGGATACATTTAATGAGGAAGTGCATGACTCAATTACATTACTGCGCTCCTTTATCAGCACGTCGAAACATGCAATAACAGGCAGTGGCTGTAAAATCTTCCACTTTTCTTGCAGATGAGTCATTCCTCTGTTGCCAATTAGTTTTTCCTTAGAAAAACACTTGACATATCAGACCTGTTGCTCTGCATTACATGCAGTATTTTTCTGTGTTGTTGCCTCAGTCCGCTCAACACAAGCAAAGGAGCTAAAATTAGCTCGTCTGTGTCCAGCTTGGTATCACTGGTTCATGTTTAACTCGGTTACAGAGCAGACTCTTGCACTAGCTGTGAGAGTCAGAGCCTCTCTGTTTGAACTAATGCCCGGCTCTCTGCGGACTTAAGGTTACTTATTTATGAGCTTGAGGGACTTTTCCAGCGAGCCTTCCTGTTTAGCCATTTAGCACTTGATTCTGCTTCCTGTCGGGCTCTATTGTGTCTCATTTAGATGTAACTGCGATACAGAGTCGGAGGAAATAATACACGGCCTGTGTATTGACACTGATCAAGAGCCGTGGCATAAATAGGAAATGGCTCTGCTCACTTCAGCAGGGCTGCCAGCTTTGTATGAATTGGAGGAATTGTGTGTTACATTATGTTTCTCCTCAGTGGACGGGATGAATGGATGTGCTTGTGCACCTCGGCCTTTGGTGCAAATGGGATAAAGGCAATAGGACGATATGGAGTGTTTGACATAGCTGGTGTTATAGATTATATTCCAGGAGGTTGAAGTCAGGTCTTGCCAGTATTTATCAATATTGCATTGATATCTTAATTTGAGACTAGATATCATGTTAGGTTTTGTATATTGTAATATAAGTTTCTTTCTGGTTTTAGAGGCTGCTTTACAGAAAAGTTTCTGAACTTATTAAACTGTTCTAGCTGTTCTATTATTTTTATTTACCCACTAAGTCATTATATTCATTACTGATGATCATGTATCAAAAATGTCTATGTAAATATTAGGGATGCATGATAATATCGGCATGCCATCAGTATTGGCAGATATTGGCTTTAAAATGAAATATTGGAAACAGCCATATATTTATATTACAAAGATATATCTCTCAGTCTTCTCCATCGGCTTGCAGGCCATCACAATGAAAGTATGTTAAATATGAAGGTAATTTCACTACAGAGGAGATTTGATGATCTCTAAAGTTATGTGGGGGAAAAGAGTGGATATTTCGATATCGATATCAGTTATTGGTCAAATAAGTTATCTTATATCAGCATATTGGATACTGGAAAAAAATCCAATATTGTGCATCCCCGGTTAATATTTTGTCCAAGCACCAACAGTAAATCCTACAATATTGTCGCAATATCCAGATATTTTGTCAAAAAATATCATGATTTTTTAAAATTTTCCCTATATCACCCAACCCTCTTTGAAGTTACAACACATCTTTGGTATAAAGTCATCTGTGAATGTGAAACTGCAAACAACCTACAAAATCCATATGTCTTAGACAAACCCTGCAAACATCCTTAAAAACTGTGACCCGCTTTCAGTGAACTTGTTTTCCATGCATGAATTAAACCTAACTCTCCGCTTAAGTGTACTTCTACACCAGATGATGTCACATTTGCTTTCTCAGTCTGAGCCTGGTCTTGTGTTAACTAAACTGACTTCCTGAAGGAGGATTAGAGCAACTCCAGGACTAAGTGGAGTCTTAAATAAAACTTACAAGGCTCACTTCACATCAGTACATTATTTGGTGTCTTTAACCCTTTGAAACCTGGACTGACATCACTTTCCTTGTGCGGTTTTCAGATGCCTTTTACAAGAATTTAAACCTTTGAACCCTGAGGAAATTGGTGCAATTTCTTTCAAAAACATGGAAAAAAGGCAACGAGCAATGTCATAATAACTGCTTCACAAATTGTAAGAAATTAGTAGATGTTGACAATTATTTTAAAAAAGCTAGGCGGAAAATTATATTTCTAATTATCACAATTACATATGTCCTCCTGATTTCAATACACCTTTTGTCCTCTGGGGTCATTCTGACCCCGCCCTATTTAGGCTGTTATTTAACACATATTGTATACATTTTCAGTCAATTCTATGTTACACCTTTAGTCTTACTTCAGTCCAACCCATTACCACACATTTTTCCCTTCGTTTTTTAAAATTAGGGAAAATAGACCTTGTGTACATGAGTATAAAGAATATATTTTGATAGCAAAATATTTCATTTGGGGTGAGATTGACCCCAAGGACAACACAAGGGTTAAAATTATGTCACAAAATTATTAACATTTTTAAGGACTTTTTCCAGGTAGTTTTTTAAAACATTTTTTTTTTTTCCAAACAAATTTCAGATAATTTTCTTTGACTTTTCAGTAACTTTTTGCTAATTTTTGAAGTCATCTCTTCTTTTGTTACTCATAGCCTTCTTTTATGTTTTTGGAAGAAATCAAGCCAATTTGCTCAAGTTTCAAAGGGTTAAAAAAACCCAAATTTACTGACAGGAGTAGCCAGTCCATCTAAAAGTTCAGATAAATACATTCTTTTACATGCAGAAAAGTTGATTTTACTACTGCAGCCCAGAACTGCATTTCAGTCACAAGAACGAAACCCCCCGCACCCCGAGGCCTCCAGACACTTTGACGTTTCAGGTATTTTGCCCTTTCCTCCGTCACAATTGTTTTGCCTGCTGTCACTCCTCCAATTACACCAAATAATGGGCTTTCTGCCATTCCAGCGTTTATGAGCAGCTTCACCCTCAGTCTTCTCAGTGTTGGCTACTAACATACATGATTGAAATGAAATTTTTTAACCCTCTTAACTCCTAAACAGACATGAGTTTTCTTGAGTTCCATTCAGATGCCTTTCACGAGCATTAAAACCTTTGAAACCTCAGAATACTTTGATTGCTTTAAAAAACCCTAAAAAAAATAGTCAAAGGTAAAAACAATTTTAAAAAAAACAAAACAAAGGAAGTGTAAAAGGAAAAAGACCCAAAAATTTGTTGGGGGGCATTATTAGACATTATCTAAACTCTAGGGAAAACTTCCAGAAAACTTAATTAACTTTAATTACTTTCTTTTAATTGTTCATTTGAAATTATGGTACGGAAAAAAAGTTATTTAAAGGTGATTTTCTAGTTTGTATTTTTTTAAACTTTATTTTGATTTTTTTTGGAAAAAAATATTTTGACTTAATTTCTTTGTAACTTTTTATTAATTCAGTTTTGATCAAGAGGTAGAAAAGCTGTAACTATGCACTTTGCTGCACTGGACCAATAAACACTGGTGGAAAACATAATGACAGCTACAATATGTCGGCTGGCTGGTAACAAAAAATCTCATATTACGGTTAAACTGTGCATTAAAGTATGTTTCTGAAGACATCTTAGGTGAGAAATAGGCAACGCATTGATAAAATCTTGGTTTATAGTTGATCAGCGTCGCTTAGTTTTGCGATTGATCACAGATAGATTTTTCTTCTCTTTTATAATCCAGAAAAAGGTATGGCACCCATTTCCTGGTCACAAATTCTCATATTACAGCTAAACAGTGCACAAAAACCTGTAGATTTTAGTTAATAAACACGCAAGACAGTGACAGAATCTCAGTTTATATTTGATCAGCACTGCCTAGTGTTGAGTTTGAGAGAGAGAAGGACGTCATTCTTATCAACTTCATACAAATAGGAGGAAGTGCAATCTGTAGTTTGAGCAACAGCCCAGCTAGTAATAATCTGAGCTGGTAGATGAGCAGGGAGATATGGACGCTGGTAAGATTGAGGGAAATTTACCACAGTTCATTTCTACACACTGCTTACATTGTTATGATGTAAAAAGCTTGAAAATAGGTACAGTTTCCCTCTAATGCATTTTTGCAACATTAATTCAGGCCTGTCAGCTCTTACTTTTCCCCAAGATATCTGTCATCAGCTTCATAAGTTTAACTGCGTGTCAGTCAAATGTGTGAATATCACTGACCTGTTGTGCATCATTAAATCTGTCAATCACACATCTCTAGTGGGTGAAACAGTCAATAACTAGCAAATAAAAAGCTAAGATGTGGGGAACACGTCCGTTAATGGCTGCATGACACCCCTTCAACGCCATCTAATCAACCCTGCGCAGAAACCACATGATTTCCTCTGCAGCAGCATTTGCATGTTATAGTAGCCTACGGTCGGCTTTCCAAGAGTCGCTCACAAAACTATTTTACACACAATGGCCCTATGCAAGAAATAACATACGAACACATTTTCTCTTATTGTTGCTCATATTCAGGATTTGTTCTTATTTTTTACCCACTGATTTGTGGGATCCACCAGTGTTTTTGTTTTTGCTTTTCTCTTAGGTAAGATAAAATGTTATGAGTGGTCGAGAACACTCGTACCAACATAAGAAAAAAACATCTTGTTCTCGCTGTTCACACATTGTTGTCCAACACAAGAAAAAATAGGTTTTATATTTTAGGAATATTTAAAAAATGCACCAATATAATTTAATCAAATTTCGATTATATTTCAGAGTAATTATAATAATAATATAGCACTTACCCAAGCCAACATTACATGTGCTTTACACTTAAAATCTCAAAATACACACACAGGAAAAGATTTAAAACACAAAAGAAAAATATAAGAACAACACATAAGAAAAAAAAATTCAATAGCAAAAGACAAATTTAGAAACAATGGTTGAATTAAAAACCAAAACAGAAAAAAAAGTGCAATATCGGGAGTAAAGTGTAATATATTAATAAAATAATCCGTCTAAAGACAAAATAAAGGAATGTATCAAGCCTGAGATGATGACCGAATAATTAATTTTCAGGGCAAAAGAAATATTTCTATACTTGGTCTTTTGGTCCAAATTTCTGTAATTTCAGTTACTGTGTCCCTCTGCTGACCATAATAATAATAATAAAAAAAATAAAAATAAAATAATAAAAATGAATATTGAACCTTACTATTACGATATACGATGACTATTTACATTTTTTTTCATGCACAAACCATATCAAAGTATACAATTGCAGATGAAACAATTTGTCCATTAATTAGAAAATTAATTGGCTGCTAATTTTAAAATTGTAAGTCATTTTTTAGGCTTCTCATATATACTGTATGTATGACTTGCTGCTTTTCCTGTAAATTATTGTAATTATTTTGATTCGTTAAGTTTATTTAAACCTTTTTGCATGTCTACTTTTACTTTTAATACTTCAATACATTTCCCTGAAATCACATTTACCTTGTTCAGGTTTATTTAACAATAGGCCTACGGCAATTTCTCTACTGTTTAAGTTCGTCTTCTTGCAGCCTTTTTTGGTGTCATATGCCAGAGTCTTTACAGACGGCACAAAACCTGCCTTCATATAGTGTTAAGAGGGCGTAAACTGTGCTACCAGGTGGCTTGTGATCAAGTTGGATTCAACATTGAGCACATGTGGATAAAAGCAGATTTGGATGGTTAAGAACATTTGGTGCATCTGGAGTTGACTTCTCGTATGTTTTCTCTTACTATAAAATTAAGAGAAAACACAAGAGAAATTTAACAGAATGTTGTTGCACGAGGCTTAATGTTAATATTTAAAAGTTAAAAAAAATACATATATTAAGGTTTATTCTCCATTCATCTGTGTGAAAGCTGCACAAATCTGGATGTCATTTTACACCGGTTCATCTATCTTGATACAAACCTCTATACTCAGCAGAACCCCCCCACGCTGGGCTGGAAAGCGGAGATCAAAGTGACATTAAATTAGATGAGCTCCATCCAGAAATGCTCAGAGCGTCAGTGCAGGTACTGGGAGAGCTCTCAGGAGACACATGTGATGGTGAACAGTCTTTCGTGTGTTGCCAGCTTAGCCTTCCATCCTGCAGGTGGCCAATCGACTGTAGAGCGAGCGTGGTTTTGAACCGCATATTCAAATAATTGGTTTTAATAGCAGTCTGAGACTCTTCTGTGTGTATTTGCATTTGACTGTGATCTCAGTTAGACTACAGTGTGTGTCATGTAAATCTTGGTTTATAAGGTGAGTGATTTACTGGCCAAAAGAACCAGAAATTTTCAAATTTGAAGAAATGACCCTGATTTTGTTGCTTCTCCACAGGCTTGTGGATGACAGGTGTGTGGTTCAGCCCGATGCTGGAGACCTGGCCAACCCGCCCAAAAAGTTCAGAGGTATGTAGGAATATACTAGTGCACTGGTTCTCAGTTGGTCCAGCCACCAGGTCAAGATTTTGTCCTAAATCATTAGTTCAAGGTCCACACATAAGATAAATGATAACATATTCAATTTTATTTTACAAAATGTAAACAATGCGTGGGCTTACAACACAATGAAATTAAACATATTAGAAGAATAAAGTATAATTAATTAAAACTTAGTAAATAAATAGCACTGCAACCAAAAAAGTTTTTCAAAATGACATAAGAGCACTGCAAAGGTACAGATTTATAAAAATGTGAAGAAGGCAATGAGAAATTTGACCAGAAGTGACCCCAAGAGTAAAAAGAACTTAGTAAAAAAAAGTATGAATAAAAAAAACCCCAAAAATCTGAGAAATGACCTGGAAAGAAAGTGTAAAATATATAATTATTTTGTCAAATAATTTTAATATTAATATTAATTATAAATTTAGTTCTCTGAAAATATTTCCCTCCTAACTCTTGCAATTTGCAGGACATTTTTTGCCAAGTTGCTCATTGCCTTTTTTCCTCCCCATTTTTTAAAACAAAAAACAAACCAATTTGCTCAGGCTTCAAAGCTTTAAGTACTTGTGAAAGCCATCTGAATACAGCACAAGAAAAATAATGTCGCTCCAGGTTTCAAAGGGTTAATAAGCCAAATAATACCATGAACAGGGCAATAAGATAGTAGGTGAATAACAGGAAATGGCACTTCAAAATAAAAGTCACTTGTGGTCCATTCAGAATGGACCCACGACCCACTTTTAAACCATGACCCACCAATTGGGGACCGCTTAACTGATGACACTGGTTCGAGATTTTACACACACACACACACACACACACACACAAACAAACGCTTTCAAGGCTGACCAGATCCTTTGCGCTCAGTGTTGTTTAACACAACATTGTGGTTTTAGAGAGGCTTGTATGTATGTTTAAGCGACTCCACAGGCCTCTGGTGGGTAAATAAGCGTTCACCTCAAAAATGCAGTTTCACTACATTAAGACCCTGCAGTGGCACTTAACCTGACTCCACAGACAATGACTCCTGTGTGCCTGAATGCTTCTCCTCCTCTGCAGATTGCCTCTTCAAGGTGTGTCCCATGAACAGATACTCGGCCCAGAAGCAGTTCTGGAAGGCAAAACAAGGAAAACAAGGAAACAACAACACACAGGGAGACCTGTTTAAGAAGTTACAGGTGAGGCTCTTTTTGTTTTAGACTACAATCTGCATCTAGATCTCCTTTTTTATTTGCATGCCAAAGCCTCATGAATCTCTGTGTTGTCACTCAGGATGCGGCAGAACTGGAGCAGAAGCAAAACGAGTCAGAGAACAAGAAACTGCTTGGAGAAGTTGTGAAATACAGTAATGTCATCCAGGTAAAGCCCATCTCTTCAGCAAACACCTGCGGCGTCGGATTGTCCTCAGTCCACAGCCTTGTTTTGGTTTTTCTTGTTTACCAAAGTTGTGTTACTGTCACTCAGTCCCTGATACCTCGGGCAATTTCGTAAAAGTCTACAATGGTGGTGTTTGGTTTCAGTGATTGCTAAAGTCTTGTTTTAGGGATTGGATTGACAAAAGCAACAATGTATTCACCTGCTGTTACAAAATGCATTCAAGGAAGTCGCCATTGTTCCTTCAGTATAAAGGCCTTGTTCAATAAGCAGTTTGTTAGGGTTGAATTAAAACTCTGGTATAATTCAGCATTTGTCTGTCGAATGGAATCTGAAAATCTGCTGTAATAGCTTATCTTCTCTTAGTATTGTACAGTGGTAGAAAGTAACTAAACACTTGAGTATTTACTTTTAATGCCACTTTATATTCAGGTACAACTCAGAGGAAAATGTTTGACTTTTGAGTCGACTAATAGCGGCAAATTGTGTTACAGATTGGCTGTTATTCCTTCAAAATAAATTCATTTCCATGAAGATAACTAAATGCAACTGTATTTTTTAGATTATAGATTCATGTTTTTGCACAGTGAGTACCGGAGCACAAGCTGTATTCACAAAGCCTTAACTCTCTGCTAAACAGCCTCGTTCTGTCAGAGAGAAGATGGCCAAGCAGAAGGAATTTCTCAAAAGAAAAGCATTTAAAGAATACATGATTCATCTCTGATGCAATATTTTCAGGGAATAATCTGCTCAAAATTCATCAGAATTGCTTATCTAACTCAAACTTCCTGCAGTTAGGCATTTGGGGTTAATTGTACAGCTAATCAGTTGTTCTCTAACACTGTTGTTAGGAATATATATATAATTTAATATGAAATATCCCTAAAATATGTCTTCAGTTTACTAAATGATGGTATAGAAGTCTCTGAAGGATCCACTGTACACGGTTCAGTCATATACTAGGTTTAAACGTGGTCTTGTTACTGTGTTGTTGTGGTATTAGTACCATTACTTCTGTTTTACCTTCTCCTTCACCGTGCTTGTAGTATCCAAATACTCTGACTCTCCTCCCTCAGCTCCTGCACATTAAGAGCAACAAGTACCTGACAGTGAACAAGCGTCTCCCTGCTTTGCTCGAGAAGAATGCCATGCGTGTTTCACTGGACCCGGCCGGGAACGAGGGCTCCTGGTTCTACATTCAGCCCTTCTGGAAGCTCCGCAGTGAAGGAGATAATGTAGGTCTCCCTCCTCTTCGCTCCACACACATTCCTTTACAGACTAAGTACAGAACAACAACTTGCTCTCCGATACAATTACAGCAGCTGTGTGACTTTTTCATCCTATACACTGTCAGTTCATTGTTTGTCGTGTCCCAGTAACATTTCTGATTTTGTCCTTCCCCCTTTGGCTTTAGCATCCTATGGTTAAAGGTATTGCTCTTGATTGTGCATGGTGTTTGTGCGTTATTAGGTCAGACACAGAGCATTGTGTAAAAAGCATGGATGCACCGGCCTTCCCATTGCATGTTTTAGGTTGAGCTTTTAAAGCATCCACTCGGTTGTTACTTTCTCTCTACTGCGTGTCACTGATGCTGCTTCTCTGTATTTAAAATGTTTTTAAATATTCCAGCGCAGCATTGGAATAAGTGTGCCGAGCCACCCATTGCTGAGGCCACAGTGTGCTCGTGTGTGGCTGGTTAACATGAAATACGGTCTATTAGACTGGGTTAGAGAGCATGTATTATGCAAGCAATTATACAATGACAGGCAGTGTACTTTTCAGTCACCATATCTCTGTATGCTGCATAGGGGTCGACAGATTATTGGCCTGGTGGATTAGCAGAGCCGATATTTGGCATTTTGCCAATTATCTGTATCAGCAATTTATTTTAATAATCGTTGATAAAATTAATTAATTAAAAAGTGTGCTACTTTGGCTCCGCTGCAGCTGTGTCTCTCTCTGTGGTCTGCTTTCACTCATCACTCTGTCTTACTTAATGCCCTGCTCACATTATTATCTGATTGGCTTGATGTCACATGAGTAATAACCAAAGAAAAAGATCCAAAAGTGCAGTATGGGAGTATTAAACTCAACCAACACCAGGGAAGGGAGTCTGCCATACCTGCAAAGAAAGTGTCAGCATGGTAGGAATTTTGACTTCGTAGAACCTCGGAGAGCCATTTTTATTCTTGCAATTTTTTTTTACATTTTCACTTGACTTTATGAAAAAAAAGTTGCTGGGAACTGCATTTCATGTTGAAAGTTTCAGTTTTAATCAATCATTTGTTAAACAAACAAACAAAGTTTTGTGTTGGAGTTTTTTATATTCCAAAATTTAAATTAAAAATATTTTCATTTTTATTGTAAATGCATATTGGTTCCAAATATCAATTATCAGTCTCATTAGCTACAAATACTCGGTGTCGGTATCTGCCCTGAAAAACCAATATCAGTCGATCCCTAATGCTGCATTCATGTCCACTCACCGTGGTATGAAAAAACTTGTTTTCCGTGCTGAACCACTTTCTCATGTGAAGCTCAATCAGTTGCTGTTGCGCACAGCGCCCTTTTCTTTTTTAAATAAGGGGATGTTTGCAGACTTTCGACAAGACCCTTGCATGGACACACTTTTACTTCCTGTTTAAACCCTTCTGGAAGTTTACCAATGTGTGTCCACCTGTGTTCGGATGTAACCGTCTCTAACTGGGTTCAAGGTGGTGGTTGGAGACAAGGTGGTGTTGATGCCAGTGAACGCAGGACAGCCTCTTCATGCCAGTAACATCGAGCTGCTCGATAACCCCGGCTGCAAAGAGGTGAGACTGATTCATCCACTTTGTTTATGTCAGTGCTGAAACACACAGATGTTGTCAGATAACTGCCCTGTAGCTCGTCTTTAACTGCAGTTTATCTAATAGTCTTTAAAGAGATGATTATCATCTTAGTCATTTGAATGGGGTGGAAACCTAAAAAAGTAGTATTGTTGGAAGGATTTTGACAGACTACATGTGACTTGTGCCTGATAAGAATTTTAATTTGGTGTCGTGTGCTCTCTTCACTCTCTGCTTCACGCTGCAGGTCAATGCTGTTAACTGTAACACCAGCTGGAAGGTCACCTTGTTCATGAAGTTTAGCGACTACAGGGAAGACGTGTTGAAGGGGGTATGTTGACTCCGATGCCACAGAGTAAACTTATTTAAGTTGTGCATTCTTGGCCATTATTATCGTCTCCTTTTTTATTTTTCAATGTTTTTGTGTCTGACTGTTCTGAATAACAATTTTTGAAAGTGGTCCAGTATTGAGAGAGAGAGGGCTGCAGCCGGCTGCTGCTCAATGCCCACGATGTAACCAGAAGGAGAGACTGTGCACTGCACATGCATTAAAAATGATTATTTATGCATCAGATGGGCTCAGGTTGTTATAATAAGTGTCTCTACCTTTGGCTTTATTTGTTATTGTCTAAAGTTCACTCAAGAAGTCTGGTTCTCAAATCTCATGAGACATTTCTTGTTGCAGGAAGACAATGCTAGAAGCAAAAGTGAGAGGGAATAGTGTGTTGTGTTTGAATACAAAAAGTGTAGCTTAGTGTTATCTAAAAGATTTTCAAAGTTACTGATGATGATTTAGCTGATTTTGACAATGAGGACGAAGTCTTTGAATTCAATGACCACCGACATTTGTTTGAGCTGGAGTGTATGTCTCGTGAGATATCAGAACAAGACTTCTCCTCGAGTGAAACTTGGACAAAAAAACAAATGGACCAGATCAAGCAAAGGTGAAGAGACACTCCATGTACTTGTGACAATGACAATGACAATCTGAGCCTGTCTGTGGCAAAATTAGCCACTTTTAATGGACGCCTAGTGATGCTGCCCCATCTGGTTACACTGCAAGCGTTGCACAGCTGCTGGCTGCAGCCCTCTCTCAATATTTTATCAATTTCAGAAATTGTTGTTCACATCAGTCACTTCGACACAAAAAATGGGAAGATTCTGAACTGGACAGTGTGTCTGAGTCTCTTGCTCAAAAAGTTACAAAAGGATCTATTACAGCTCACGAATGTCCGCACACTTGGTGATAAAGCACCTAATTTTCCAATAGGTGCATATAAAGGTGCTGCGCAGTGATCTATAACTGCATATGGATTCGCGGGCAACCATTAGCTTTTTATTATTTTGTTTTCTGTAAATTAAATAGGTTTCATGAATGCACAGTTTATCCTCATTAATATTATATGTTAGTTTCATGTTGATGTGTATTTTCAAACACATTTTAATAAAAAATTAAAAATTGAAACTAAAATTCAATTTTAAGCCTTTCTGGAGCAACTCGGAGGACTTCCAAAATTTCACAGACCTCTTGTTGAAGACCCAGGCTGTAAAAAGGCTACTGAGTTGATTAAAAGCACCTGTTATTTACATAAACATTTCAAAAAAAGGTCATTAATCAATTAAACTAGCAGAAATGAAATATCCGGGGGTTCGATTCCAGCTTGCAGCCCTTTGCTGCATGTCTTCCCCTCTCCCTCCCCCTTTCATGCTAGCAATCTCCTGTCGTATCTAATAAAAAAAAATCTTCTACTGTTGTTGTTCGTTTGAGATTAGCCCCTAAGTGCTTAAAAACTGTCACTGGAGATCATGTATTTGATTTTAGACCTGTTTCCTCAACTGCGTGCATTTTGCATGACCTCAGTGCAAACAGCATGCAGTTATCTTTCAGCAGTCTCATGTTTTGTTCGTGTCCTCTGTCAGGGAGACGTGGTGAGGCTGTTTCACGCCGAGCAGGAGAAGTTTCTGACCTGTGACGAGTACAAGAAGCAGCAGCACGTGTTTCTCAGGACCACACTGCGGCAGTCTGCCACCTCCGCCACCAGCTCCAAGGCTCTCTGGGAAATAGAGGTGAAACACACAGATGTTAAAAAATCATTTGTATTTCTCAGCACTTAAATGTGAAATGTTGTCATAACAAAGGCCCGCTGTCCAAAACATTTACACATCATTTTTCCTTCCATTGTTCATACTTTAACCTTTAGTTCTTTGTAAGAGACTGTCTATTGTAGTATATGTTCCTCTTTATCAGCTAACGCTGAGCTGAAGTTCCTGTTGTCCGTCTGCTGTTTGTGCCAGAAGTACTTATGTTACCATATCAGTTGTTGACATGTTGTTGCGTCAGTGTGACAAACACAAATTCCTGTTGCACTTGGCACATTGGGTGACTCGTTCTGACTCACTCTGACTCTGCAGTGATAGGCTAAACTCCAGCTCATTTGGTTTGTGAATTGTTCTCACTTTCAGTAACCACTCTGAATAACATGATTCATCCTCTGACTGCCGTTAAATCAGTCATCTTGTACAAGGAGCTGAGCTGCCTGCGAAACAAAACCAGACACTAAAAGAGCAACGTCGTACTGTAATACTCATGCAGACAGAAACTGAAAACTGTGAGGAATGTTGCAAAGTCCCTCTGCACTGTATTAAAGCAGCAGTAAGCAGACTGACACTAAACCACATACTTGCAAGAGACAAAAAAACATCAATCTGATGCGCCTTATTTTGTGTTTGCATGCCAGGTTGTGCACTACGACCCCTGTAGAGGCGGAGCCGGCCAGTGGAACAGTCTCTTCCGCTTCAAACACCTGGCCACCGGGAATTACCTCGCAGCTGAGGTGAGTTTTTCTTCTAATCCTTGATAATGCCTCCATTTAATCTTGTAGCTACTTATCATTGTTTTAAATTACACAGTAGGGATGCTCCTAATGACTAATTTCCCTGATGTTTAAACAGAAGTTTAAACTTAGACTAGTTGACTTGTCTAAGAGCAAAACAGTCAGAATGAACATAATTTAATCTGAGGTTAAACATTATCCAAACAAAATGTGCATATATTATGTATGTACATAAGAGCCATTTAAAATCATAAATCTAATTTTTCAATAACCAAATTGTATTTTAAATGCAGCTGAAATGTGTGACACTTTGCACTGTGCATTATGAACAATGCACATTATCCGAAAAAACAACTCATTAAAAAAAAGTTAACAAATAACATTCAAAAACTTTTTTTTTGGAAAATACATCTTCAGGAGAAGTGCCTGATTATAACAATAGCATTTTCTTTGGGCAAATGCAATGGCATAAAATAACAATCATTTTTATAGTAGGTTTAATTGACTGGTATTTCTGTTGCAGACTCCCAAGGGTAGCAGCGTTTAATTGACTAGTTGACTAATTGTGCACATCCCTATTCCCTCTTTACTTTTAGAAGATAAAGCAAGCTTATTTCTATAGCACCATTCATCCACAAGAGAATTCAATGCGCTTTCCAGGGGCATACAAATACATCAAATATTTTAAAGAAAACAATAAAACTGCATTTTAGAGACAATGAATACATCAAAAGTAAAAACAAACAAAAACAAGCAAAAGCAAGTAAATGAATAGTTGTACATTAAAGAAAAAGTTATGTTATTTGAAAACCACAGTGACAATAATGTTTAAAGCCCTGATTTAAATGACTGAACGATTTACCTGTTTGACCAGGATATTCAGGGAGCTTTTTCCACAGTTTGGAAGCATAGAAACTAAAAGCTGCTTCTTTGATCCTGGAGAACGCTGAGTAAACCTGTCCCAGATGACCTGAGGTGTCTGGATGCATCGTAGCGTTCGACTAAATCAGAGATAATTTTAGTCCGGAGACCATTTAGTGCTTTGTAGACAAGTGAATGGATTTTAAATCTTTTCACACACAGGGAGCTAGTAGGAAGTATTTTTCACTTGAGAGTTTCTACTTGAATAAACACAGTTGTAGGAGATTTTAGGTGATGTGCTGTAGGTGGCAGTATTCCCATTGATATGGCCACTATCACCCATCTGCTGCTGAATAGTTTAGATTGTGGGGTGATGGGGCTGATAATGACAGGACTATCATAACAGCTTTTTTTTATATTTTAGGTCACTTACCACTCAATTTCTCTGCAGGTGAACCCCGAGTTCAAAGACAACACGGTGGAGCCCAAAGGAGAGGTGAGTCACACAAAAAAGCTTATTTAGCTGCAGAGTCACACACAGAACGCCTCAACAGACTTTTCATTTCATTGTATATTCTCAGTTGTTTATTTTTCAAAACAGCAGCAATGTGAACGCCATTTTAAAGCGTAGATAAATGAATTAGTTGATGAGCAGGAAAGACAGGCAATAGTGGAAAGAGCGATTATCTCAGCAGTTATAGGTTGTCTGTCCAACTTCAGGCCCTTCTCTGTCTCCTCATCCTTTGGTTATGCAATACCGCCGGTTCTCTTACACTCACACACAAACTCTGAATCTATATCTAGACATTTCTTTCAGCTCTCAGCTACCTTGCGCATTTGTATTCTGGCAGTGCGAGGAACACGCACACAAACTCTCTCAGCCTCACACACTTTCTCATGCACATGCTGAATTTCAGACACACAGGGGGCTCCTTACATAACGTCTGGGTGTGGGGGTGCCCTGCGAGAGGGGATGGAGGGGAGGCAGACGTGCTGTCTGCTCTGCTCCACTCGCCTGTGCTAAGCTGGTGGGGTGAGTCACCAGCAGAGCGGAGGGTGGGGGGAGAGGGAGGAGGAGGAGGGGAGAGGAGTGGGAGGATAGAGAAGCTGAGGCGTGGAGGCAGCTCTGGGGAGCTTCCCATTGACATGCAGAGAACAGTGGGAGAAATTAACCCTCGCCATTATATGCTGCATCTGCACAGCGTAGACTGTACCAGCCTACGTACTGCAGTGTCTAACACACCACACAGAGAAGTCATGGCTCTGTGGATACATCTCTGTGTAATTTGATACCTCATTAGTGTAAGAAGCTGTGACAGTATAGTTTGGCTCACATCCGTCCGTCCTCAATTATAGATATTATCAACAGTTGGGCTCGTTTATCAGCATTTATGTGAGTACGTGTGGAAAGAAATGGCAGCTTGACACAAAACATGTTGAAGCTCAGTCTCACACACACCTACTAATATTTGATATAACAATCCGATGAATTTATAGCAAGATATATTTATCGTTCGTGGAAAATGTGAGTGCAGTTCCGAAATGTGGCCCAGTGCTGCGGTAGAGGTTAGAGGGTGTGTTATCCTGCTGTGTCCATGGCCTTTAGTGCTAAACTTAAACAATTAATCAATTAGACTACAGAAAAACAATTGATTAAGCTATTTTTATCATCATCGTCATCTTTTTCAGGCTTTATTTACAAACAGCGCACACACTCAAATGATGAAGGCCAGACTCCTCTTGGAAAAGGTCGACGCATACCTTTTAACTCAGTGTATAACATATTAAAACTGCGTTCATTAAGGCTTCAGTTGACAAAAAATAATTAAAATTCACATTTTTTACATTTACTTATGTATTGGCCATATATATTAAACATCTATGACATTAACGGCCTTTTATCGTCCTATCAATTAGTGTCATTCTCAGTTATAAAAACAGAGGGTCTCAGTCCTAGCTAACAATAAAAATAGCCATATAGAAATGTAACAGTTTCGGCTCCTATAATTATCCCAATAATTTGTAGTGCCGTGAAATTGTGCATATGTAGCCATGTGTGCCATGTGTTAATTGACAGCCTATGCAGGGCTTTAAAAAAGACTCTGATTTACCTCCAAGCGGGTGTTAAGATATCTGGCCTCGCTGGGAGATATTGCAGCCTGTGCCTTCAAGGGAGAGCGCATCTTCAGAGACTGAAATGAAATATTTGAAGAGAGTAACAAACGGCTGTTTATTAACTGTTAACCGACTGCCAAGACATTCACTTATATGTGCGTAGAAACAGCTTCACCACT
Source organism: Plectropomus leopardus (assembly GCF_026936395.1). Classification (NCBI taxonomy): domain Eukaryota; kingdom Metazoa; phylum Chordata; class Actinopteri; order Perciformes; family Serranidae; genus Plectropomus; species Plectropomus leopardus. Next base: position 12,242,876 of record NC_142182.1, read on the forward strand.
TTCTCCATTATACACTTTTAGGTATTTTCTTATTTAGGGATAGGGGGGCGAGTCAGTGTGTTGACTGCGAATTGCGGGCACGCGCCTGTCAATTAAGAATGATTCTGACTCACTAACAAACATACGGTGGTGAGGAACATATTGGCCGTGCACACGTCATACGACGGTAATTTTTGTACACAAAGTAAGAACATGTCTTTGCACATATTAATGAATGAAGCCTCTTGTTACAGCGTCTTGTGTATTTATCATGTGTGTTGCCACACATGATAAATGTGTTTTTTTCTGTAACTTTTTAAAGAAACTGAATGATTTGTGATTACTATCATTATCTATCATTCTGCAGATTATTTTCTTGACATTTTGTCTATAAAATGTCAGAAAATATCAAAAGTCATTGTAATTGCCCAGTGTGGCTGTTTTGCTTCTTTCATCCAAAGAGATAAAAAAAAAAACAAAGACATTCAGTTTGCTTTCAAATATTATAAAGAAAAGAAGCACATTTAAGAAGCTGGAATCAGTGAATGCTTGGTGTTTTTCTTAAAAAGAGAAGGTTTAAATGATTAAGCAATTTTCAAAAAAGGTGCAGAATAATATCTGTTGATTGACTAATTGTACCAACATTTTGAGGGTTTTTTTTAGATTTTTTTGGGGGGGGCTTTTTTTCTTTAATTAAGATAGGACAGCCATAGTGTGAAAGGGGGAGAGAGAGGGGATGACATGCAGAAAGATGCCCAGGCCAAGATCGAACCTGCAGACGCAGCGGTTAGGACACAGCCCCTCTACATTAATTTCTTATGGTAAATCATCAAAAAAAATCAATTTAATACATCAGATCAGGCTCTGAAATCTTCTAATAAGCATGTACATTTACAAACTTACATTATGAAAGCATTTCATGGAAAACAGTTCACAGAATAATCGATAAGCAAAGTAATGATTTGTTGCAGCCTGTACGTGCTCCAAGTAAGGTTCATTGACTTTCAGACACATGTGGGCGAGCTGCACGCATCTTTCTTTTATAGACTTCAATATGGACTTAACATGTTGTCTTCTGTTAGTTTAGAGATCATAGGGACAGTATAACATCCACTATCTGAGTATTGATAAACAACAGTCTGTGCCATATAAGGTTTTAGGCTGCAGGCGCTAATTTCTTCTTCCTCTGCATGTGGCTATGTTTGTGTGTATCCTCGTCTTTGTGTGCGTGTGCTGCAGAATGAGACAGACACTTTGTTCTCCAAGAGGAAGCATCAAGCAGCAGAGAAGATTGCTTTCACGCTGGTTTCTGTTCCCCATGGTAATGACATTGCCTCTCTGTTTGAGCTGGACGCCACGACTCTGCAGCGCGCCGACTGTCTCGTGCCCAGGTCAGTCACTCACAGGGGGGCAAAAGTAACCACAGCTAGTTACATCTGCTTTAGTTGTATCCGCAGGGGGTGTTTTTTACTACATTTCACAGCAAAGCTTACAGCAGTTTTTTATCAGAAAATTCTCCATTAAGATAAAATAATATCACTTATTATCACTCCAAACCATCTGCGTCGGTGGTTATTTTTCCAAGAAAGTGTCAATTTGATGTTGGTATGAGAGCCATTTAAAATAAATTGACACTTGTTGCTGGATAATTTTGAAAATAAGTGTAACTGAAATAAAAGCTAATAAAAGTTTCTCATTCAGCTGGCATATTAAACACTATACTAAAGCTCCTTTTCCACTAAAGAACCACGTGTTAACATGTTCACGACATGCTAACATGCTGACTTTTAGCTAACTGATTTACCAAGATGGACACATTTCAGTTCAACAACAACAGCAAGCATGCAGTCAACAAGAAATCATATGTGGTGTAAATAACTTGTCCTGTCCCACCTCAGAAACTCCTATGTGAGACTTAGGCACCTGTGCACCAACACCTGGGTGACAAGCACCAACGTCCCCATCGATGCAGAGGAGGAGCGTCCGGTTATGCTCAAGGTCGACACACACCCACGAAAACGCATACAACAGCAAAACAAACATGGATGCATTATTTGGAATTTTCTTTTGGCTGTCACAATAGATCGGCACCTGTCCCACGAAAGAGGACAAAGAGGCTTTTGCCATCGTATCTGTCCCCCTGTCCGAGGTCAGAGACTTGGACTTTGCCAACGATGCCAGCAAGGTCCTGGAGTCCACAGTGAGGAAGCTTCAGTATGGCAACATCGCTCAGAATGAGAGGAGGTACAGAGACATGACGACACAGGTGACATAAGATGGTGTGCATATTTTATTTGATTTTATTTCCTGATATTTTTTGCCTTCATGTATATTTCAGGTTTGTGACTAAGCTCCTGGAGGACCTGGTTTTCTTTGTGTGCGTGGTGCCAAACAACGGTCAGGATGTTCTGTCCGTGGTCACCTCCACACCCAACCGAGAGAGACAGAAACTCATGAGGGAGCAGAACATCCTCGCACAGGTCAGCAGGACGACTCTCACACTTTTGTCTGACCTTGCAGAATACAGAATAATCTAGTTCAACACAAGAGTCCAAGACTGACAGCAGAGCTCTATGGAAATCTTATAATAACCACAGACTGTGCTTAAAAACATGTTTTCATTAAATATCATCTGGCTATAATCTGTTGATGCTTGGTTGGTTCTTCGTCATTGTATGTGGTTTTATATTTCTCCAGATCTTTGGCATCCTCAAGGCTCCATTCACAGATCAGGGTGACGGTCCGATGCTGAAGTTGGAGGATTTGGGAGACCAGCGCTATGCTCACTTCAAATACATGTTGAGACTCTGCTACAGGGTGCTGCGCCACTCTCAGCAGGACTATCGCAAGAACCAGGCACGTTTCCTCCTTTTACAAAACTCTGATATTAAGAAATGATTGAGTTTGTCATCAGGCTCATTAACATGCACTTTATCAAGGCGATGTGGGGTAGTTTAAGCCTCGAGAGAAGGCTTTTGACCGAGAGCTTATCGGTATAGATTCTGCCAGACTGTCTGGAAAAATCTATGCAGGATCAACAGCTGCTGTAATGATGCCCTTAATCAGGAAACCTAAGTAGTACTCCGACATCTTATAGTGAATCAACAGAAAACAAACCATGGAAAGTTGTGTGAGCTCTTATAATAAATTAAATAAAGAAATAGCACATTTTTTCTTGTATGAATGAAAACCGTTTATTTAAAGTAATTCCATCGACTCTCAGCTTGATTGCTTTTGAATGAATGCATGAGTGAATGATTTTATTTTGGTTACATGCATCATGAGAAGCAAAGATAAAACTGTTGCACAGCCTTGCTTCATATGTTTTTAGTGTGTTTTTGTAACTTTATATCAGCAAAATTATTTTGTTAGGCCTAATATAAGAAAATCAAGTCAGTAGATTAGTTGATAGAACCCAACCTTTTTATGTAAAACAGTCGTCATTTTATGCCCTTGACTAATTACAAATAGTTCACATTGCAGCTCTCAGGTGTAACTTTGGGTAACTTTGTGAATGTGAATCAGATTCAGGTTCATCAAGTTCTCCGTGGACGATGGTGAAATAAACACACAGTATGCAATGATTCGGCAGATTTGCCCTCTTCACATATGCTCTCTGTATTACTCAGACTTTTTCTCTCAGCTTCACTTCACCACCGCTTATCTATCAAAAGAGTTTAATACCATATGTCTTTTCTGCCTCGCAGGAATATATAGCCAAAAAGTTCTCAATCATGCAGTCTCAGATTGGGTATGAGATCCTGGCCGAGGACACTATCACTGCCCTGCTGCACAACAACCGCAAGCTGCTGGAAAAACACATCACGACCAAAGAGATTGAGACTTTCGTCAGCCTGCTGAGGCGCAACAGAGAGCCCAGGTCAGACACCTCCAGAGGAGCAGTTTGACACGTGCATGAAAATTAGTGGTCCAACTTTATACATTTGTTTTTGATGATTGTTAATTTTGTAACACAGATATTGACTTCTATCACAGGAGCACAGTTTAATGCAGAATAATGCAATATAATACATTTATCTTACCTACCGAACCGTACTTTGGGACATATGAAATGCTCAATTTTATCAAAAATTCACCTCTAACCTCCTCTCTGTGGTCACTGTGACACCATATTTTGTGCTGTAGTATAGAGAACCCCAATAATGAGCCCTGAAACCCAGAGTACATTAGCATTTCAGCACCTCTGGTTCCCTCGTCTCAAAATAAATTGATTTTTTGAATTAGTTTTTAGTAAGAAGGCTGAAATGTGTCAATGTCTGTTGTTAACACTAACTGAAGAGACTTGAACATTTTGTTCTACGACATAAAATACGTCATTACATACTCCACTCGCAGACTTTGACGCTTTTATGTGTCTTAAAAAAGACTGTTGCTAACAAGTGGCTAAAAGAAACTACAGCACGTCCTCATGCCGAACCGAGCCAAAAACAGCTTTACAGCCTCGTTGCGGTGGCGATGCGACCGTGATGTAATTTGTTTCTAGCCTAACATTAGCTTTTTATTTTTGGCGTTTGCATTTAGGCTTCAAAAATCCTTAAAGTGGTGTTCATTTTTGAAGATTATGTTGCTGGACAAAATGTGTAAGTATCTTAAATGTTTCTTAACCACAGAGCTTATTTTCTGCAGTGATCCAAAACCCAATGGAAAAATCATAGGCTTTTTGACCAGGGAACCAGGGCGATGTTTTAGGTTGGCCTACAGAAAAATGTCATCCCTGAAACACTATTAGTGTTTTATAAGGTGCCGCCATGATTGTGCACTATACATGTCAAAATAAAATAGAGTATATACTACATTAGTCATATTAAGGATAAGTAAGAATGGGGTTTTTTTTGTGATCAATTTTTTATTGAGTATTTTAGAAAAACTGGAAGGGATCATTACAATAACCAAAGTGTATGCCAAAGTGGGATGCAGTTGACAAAGCACATTGTGGTGTAAAGTTTGCCTCTACGTCCCCTTCCCCTCCACCTGCATCATCTATCTCATTTTTAAGTGGAAAAATGGAAAAAGGGGGGTCAGACAGAGATGTTACATACAGTCAGATACACACACAAGCCTCCATGTGTGCAATCAGCTCATGTGTTCCTTTGCTGAAACCGTGTGAAAAAAACATTTGTTCAGCATGGTGATTCATGTTTGCACTACTTTTCCAGATTCTTGGATTATCTGTCTGATCTCTGTGTGTCCAACAAGACTGCCATCCCCGTCACACAGGAGCTTATCTGTAAATTTATGCTGAACCCCACCAACGCAGATATCCTCATCCAGACCAAGTGAGTCAGACCCTGTGGTATCTATATTTAAAACACCCAAGTTGATCCTGTCGTATTTCAGTCGTTCATTTTTAAACATGTACAAACACGCACATTCGGTATGCTCCAAAGCATGCAGTGCCTCCTCCAGCGTGCCCCCTGTGAAATAGATATTTTTGGCAGTGCTACGTCAGAGTATAATGTGTGCAATTTCTCTAGTAACTGCTTCATGCTGCACTCCCCCCCTCCCCAAGGCTAATCCCTAACACCGAGACCACCCTGGAGTCCTCGCTGCTGCAGGAGGAGGTGGAGGAGGAGGAGGTTTGGCTCTACTGGATCGACAGCCACAAGGAGCCTCACGGCAAATCCATTCGCCACCTGGCCCAGGATGCTAAGGGCAACCACAAGATGGATGTGGACATTATCACCTATTACAGGTGACAGCAGCATTGTTGCTTTTAGTTCCCCTAAGTGCTACAACTTCTCTCCCAGTGGTGAATATAACTAAGTACATTCACTCAAGTACTGTACTGAAGTACACATTGAATGCACTTGTATGTTACTTGAGTCTTTTCCTCACATCCCAATTTATATTTTGGTCCTCAACATTTCAGCGGGAATTATTGTGCTTTTTTACTATACTATACTATTTTTACACCATATTTATCAGAAAGCTTTAGTTACTAGTTAAGATAAGATAATATAATCCTTTATTAGTGCCACAATGAGGAAATTTGAATTGTTACAGCAGGAAGGTGTGTACAAGATTAGTGAGAAAAATAACAATATAAATAGTATTTTTAATAAATATTTAAATCGTTTTTGATTGATGAAATAATAATTTGGGTTTGTTTTTTCAATCTTTTTTTTATTGAAAAATGGGTACATGTACTTGATTATGCTTACCTACTTTTACTTAAGTAACATTTACAGTACAGGTCTTTTATTTGTAACAGAGTATTTTTAAAGTGTGATATTACTACTTTTACTTGGGTAAATTATCTAAATACTTTGTCCACCACTGTTCTTTCTCTAATACCCAAAAATAGCTCAAACAAGAAAGCAAGAGTTAATGTTTTTCACCCTTTGTCCCTGTCCAATCTAAAAAATAAAAACATGCCCCTCGCCTCCTCTGTAGGTACCAGTTGAACCTCTTTGCTAAAATGTGTCTGGACCGCCAGTACCTAGCCATCAACCAGATCACCTGTCAGCTCCCCGTGGATCTGATCCTGCGCTGCATGTTTGACGACTGCCTGCCCTACAACCTCAGAGCCTCCTTCTGCCGTCTCATGCTGCATATGCATGTGGACCGGGACCCGCAGGAGGCCGTGGTGCCAGTGCGCTACGCCCGCCTCTGGACCGAGATCCCCTCCAAGATCACCATCCACGAGTAAGCGTCTATCAGCTGGATTACATGTTTCGTACATGCATATTTTTGTGAGTCACTACATGCAGATTGGGATTGTGTTTCTCTGCAGGTTTGAGTATGAGTCGACTGACACGTCCAGAGACGAGATGAAGAGGAAGTTTGCTCACACCATGGACTTTGTGGAAGAGTACCTCAAAGATGTGGTCAGCCAGCCTTTTCCTTTTGGAGATAAAGACAAGAATGAACTCACGCTGGAGGTAAAATAAACTGTTCAGAGTGCTTATTTACTCACATAGGCTATTTCAGTCTCAAATTGTGCTTCATGGATGTGTTTTATGTGCCACTGTAAAGGTTTTTACATGATGCTTTGCTTCTCTCTTCCAGGTGGTGAATCTGGCTCGTAACCTGGTTTACTTTGGTTTCTACAGCTTCAGTGAGCTGCTGCGTCTCACGCGCACTCTGCTGGCCATCTTGGATATCGTCCAGCACCCACTTACCTTCATGAGCAAACTCAGCAAGAGCCCAGAGGCTGGTCAGTGTGGTCACATGGCATAAGTTCAATGTTTTATTTCATTGGTCAACTAAGGTTTACTTTTTACAGAGCACTGTAACCTCCTCCGCTTCAGCCGTATCTGCTAAAGACCCATTTTTGTATTTTGTTTTAGAGGACAGTTGATCTTTAGGGTGAGATAGCAGGTCATTACCACATAGAAGTGGTATGCATCATCTGAAAGCTGGTTACCTGACAATTAATTTGAAATGCAGCTCAGCACTGTGTCAACTTTTAAGTCATAAATATTTAGAAAAAGAAATAATATTTTCGACTATTCAAACTTTTAGATTTTAGAGTTTATAGGGGCTTAAAACATGATGACTGGAGAATGTGATAACCATTCCCATGTTTTCGGTTATGGCTCATAAGTTGTTTTGCAGTTTTTTGCTTGTTATCATTTGTTACACAGATATTAAGACACCTCGAAGAACACAGCAGGAAAAACAAAGCTTTGATTTGGTATCAAGAACTTATGAAATTTGAAGATTTCTGAACTGTATGTTTTGTGATTGGATTGCGAACACTTCGGATCTAGAAACGGCCTTATTGTCAATGCAGCTCTGAATGTTTCAGGTCTCTAGTTTGTGATCGTAACGTTTCATGAGGCTGTGATTATCGTAACGATCATGATAGGTCATTTTATACAGTGAGGTCCGTTTTAAAAAAAGAAAATGCCTCTACAATGAAATGATCTCAGATTTACAGTCATACCCAATTTATGTAATTCCAACACTGTTTAGGGACCTTAGTATGCGGAAATATTCAAATACAGTAGGCGAAAATAACACGTTTACACTGCATGCAAAAAACGGCATGATTTTGTCTGAAACTGCATGGGACTAGCACAGTGTGAGCATGTCTGTAAAATGGCGACTCTTGGGCATCCACAGAACTCATTTTCTTTCAAATATCTTGAGGTGAGATTTCAAGGGACCCCTGTGTAAGTGGTTTTCTAGTTTTGAAATGATGCTAGTATCTTCATATCATTTTCTACCTTTAAAACTCAGCCCGCTGCAGCCTCTGAAAGACAGAATTGTCGGGCCAAAGGAAGCTGGCATCCTCACAGAGTGGAAGAGGTTAAACAGTAAACGCAAAGTTTAAAGCTAATGAGTAAAACTGTATTTTGTTGTTTCCTTGCTGAGGGACTTAGATAATTGAACAGGGAGGAGGCAGTCCCTAATTTGGGTAATAAAACAACGAAAGCTAATAAAAAAATATGATTCAGTTTAAGCTAATGACCAAAGAACAGACTAGAGCCCAGCATCAGTAGTCCTCAGGTTTCCAGATGGGAAATATGGATGCAGCAGTTAATAACTGTATGCAGGAGCACGGCTGCATGAAGTTTTGGGATTTAGAATTTAACTGAGAAAGTAACAGCGAGCTGGCAGAGGGAAAAAAGAAACGGGGTAATAGTCTTGCTTTTTAGTTCTTGTCAGAATAATTCTTTGTGTGTATTTGTGCCGCATAAAGAAGCCGGGGTGTCAGTGGAACCAAGAGATGAAGTTACAGAAATAGAGACGTGTCGATATGAGGTCAAAGATAACTTTCTGCAGATCAGAGGAAGAAAAGACAGATCTGCTCTTGGAATTGATTCAGGATGATGCAACTGTTTAAAAAAAAAACTTTTCTGGAAATGTTTTAACATAAGTGGATAAAGTAGTAAATAAAAGGATGTTTAGGTTTAATGGAAACAATAACTGCAGATTTATTTTTGTTTAGCTGGAAAAAAGTTCTGGGCTGTCAGTTTAATGTCCTCAGGGTATTTGTTTAACTTGATAGTCAAAGTTTCACAGGCTTAAGCTGAAATATTTCGACTGTGTAAATAGATGTAAATGATAGACTTGATAGACACACACACACGCGCACGCACACACACACACACACACACACACACACACACACACACACACACACACACACACACACACACACACACACAATGCAAAATGTGTTAACCCTCTGGTATCATTACGGACATTTTTGTCCAAATGGGTAATTTTACACTTTTGTTTGGGCAAATTTTGGCTGTGTTACTTTATGAGTTCCAATTCCATTTTTTTCTAATGGACTGTGTACAAATATACTACCACGTAAGGACAAAAATGTCCACTTCCAAAATGATTTATTATATATAAATATTAAACATCCAATTTTTTAGGTTAAATATTTGAATCAACTTTAGTCCTGATCAAAACTACCAAATATTGAAACATTTTGGGGGATTTTAACTCTTTAAATGCCATTGTGATTACATGATGTCCCTTCATGAGAAACCCACCCCCCAAAAAAATTTTTTTTTTTCCATTTGATTAATCGCTGGGGGATTGGATAAAATGTTTAAATATTTGGTAGTTTTGATCAGGACTGAAGGTGATAAAAAGATTTAAGCCCAAAAAGTGGGGAAAAAATATTTATATATAATATTTTTTATGAGAGTTTTTGGAAGAGGACATTTTAATGTTTTTATGTGGTAGTAAATTAAAGTGATGCCAGAGAAAGATTAATGTTTCTTTTAGGCAACAATGTCCTGCGTACGATCCACGGAGTTGGGGAAATGATGACTCAGATCATGATGAGTCGAGGTGTGCCGCACAGCCTCCCTGATACCCCTCCGTCCCTGCGTTATGGGAGAGGACACTTCCTGCCTGACAATGAGGACGTGATGGTGATGGACACCAAGCTTAAGATCATTGAGATCCTGCAAGTAAGAGCCACCTAGTCGATGCACTTTTAGTGATCTTTGGTGAAATTTTGCATTTTAAAAAATGTTTATTTCAGTGTTTGATTCTATTTTCTGCTTTTTGTTCCACTCTTAGTTCATCCTGAGTGTGAGGTTGGATTACAGAATCACATACTTGTTGTCCATCTACAAGAAAGAGTTTGGGGAAAAGACCACTGCTGACAGCTCTGCCTCTATGGCTGATATGCTCCCAATGACACGTGAGACTTAATTCTCTCTTAATGCACGGACTAAAGCATTCTTTTTCTGTATTAAATGAGGTGTTTACTGACCTGTTGTTCACTTTTTGTCTCCAGCTTCTGAACCAGACATAGATGAGATTGCAACCAAAGCAGAGAGCATGTTTGCAGGGAGGTAGGTGAAGCTGTGCTTTAACACACGTAAATTTTCACACAGGCTCTCTGCGACATGCCAGACAGCGAAGGAGAAACACTGATTTGTAACATGAAACTGCTTTATTCAGTGTTTGTACTGGTTTTATTCACCTGGGGTTGTATTCACAAAAATTCTGAGAATACCCTAAGAGAAATTCCAGTAAGGAGCCGTAGTTTAGGAGTGATTTTGGAAAATTCTCAGAGCATCTCTAAGCTAGGAAGGGACAGAAAGTTTTATCTTTGTAAGGAGGTGTTAATGCTCCTGTTGTGTGGTCTGATGCATTCTTTTTGAAGATGTGATTGGTTGTCACAGACACGCCCTTTTGTGAGGCTGCAAAGTGTGGACACCAAGTGGAAATGAAATGAACTGCATCACAATATAAGACTGAAAACTACAAAAGAAAACAAATACTAATACAGAATAAATAATACAAATTACTGAGAGATGCTTACATGAAACAGAAGATCAAATACAAGAACACATTACAAAAACAAAATGTAGAGGATATGGCGGTTCAGATTTGGGGAGGCAGTGGGAGACAGGTATTGTAGGCTTTTTTGAAAAGGTTGGTTTTTAAGTTTATTTTTAAATGAGGGGAGGGAATCTGACTTGCGAATGTTTGGAGGGAGGGAGTTACTGAGGGTTGGGGCAGCAATGGCAAAGGCTCCCAGGTGTGGTGCTTCTCCTGGTTATGGGGGGTTAGATGATCGGCATCTGAATCTAAAAGCTGGTTTTGTGAGATCACACTGCTGCATTTTGCCAGTAGCAAAATATGTGTGGTGCATCTCTAATGGGAACGCCCACAAATATTATCTCTGCACAATCTAATCTGTGGCATTTCATTAACTCACTGTCATCCAGCATTTGGAGAATATTTGTCCCACCTCTTTGTTTTTCCACCATTTTCTTCTCTGCTTAAACTCTTAAGCCCCTTAAATGTCCTAGTCTTAACAGTCTTTCACCTTAGGAGCTCTCTGAAGGGCTAAGATGCTCTGTGAATAACTTTTCTGGGATCTAGTCTTAACTTTAAGGGGATATTCTTAGCAAACAATCATGAATTTTTCAAGAATTTTTAGATGGTTGCAATCTGCAATCCGCACCATTAGATGTCACTAAATCCCCCTACATCTTCAACTCTGTTCCTTTAAAATCTCCTGCTTTTGCTTTATTTCAGCTCAGAGTTGAGTGCAGTCGAGCTGGACGATGAGGGTGGCCGGACGTTTTTGAGGGTTTTGATCCATCTCATCATGCAGGATTACCCCCCACTGGTGTCTGGCTCGCTACAGCTCATCTTCAAACACTTCAGCCAGAGAGCCGAGGTGCTGCAGGCCTTCAAGCAGGTAGTGACACAGCATTTACACTTGAGCATTTGATACTCGATGAGCTGACAAAATGTGGCATTAGCCACTTCCTGAGTTAATCAGCGTGGATTAGGAGGGTTCTCCAAAGGGCCAAACAGCAGCTGTTGTAAACTGTCTCACTAAGAGCTTCTTCAGCTGGAATCTAGAGCTGCACAAGCTCCCATTTTAACAATGCACTGACTTTCCAAAGTGGTGCACTGAGACTTCTTGGCAGAAATATGCTTCCAGACACATTTGTTCTTTTAATATCTTTATGTCTGGTTTATTTCTCATTCAGTGTGTGTATGTGTGTGCGTCTGTGTTTTTTCCAGGTGCAGCTGCTAGTATCAGAGCAGGATGTGGAGAACTACAAGCAGATCAAGACGGACTTGGACCAGCTGCGTCTGACCGTTGAGAAGTCCGAGCTGTGGGTAGAAAAGAGTGGAGTCTACAGCAGCGAAGACCTCGGGGTCAGGCAGGGCAAAGAACAGAACATCGAGGTGCTGTACCACCATTTAATGGTATCCAGCCTTTAAAAGCAAAAATCCACATTTCAGATTTTAGTTTGGCATTTATTGCTTTGCAGAAAGTTACCATATTTATCTCAGACATGCCATCAGTCTTCCAGCTGCAGTGTTAAACGGCTTCTTTGTTTGTTGTTATTTGACATTAAAGCTGATGGGGAAACTGTTTTGTTGGCTTAATACTAAGGAATAATGAATAATAATGTCTGGCAGAACAGGAACCTGCTGTAAATCAGCTTTTATTAGTCACACCGGTAACAGGCAGTGTGTTTTTACGTCAATATTGTTACAGTAATGCGATGATAAGCATCAGTGCGGGGACTTTTTACCAACACACTGTGACAAATGGCTGGTAATTAGAGACAGGATGTAGAGATTGTTGCATGCCAAAGATAAACCTTTTGGAGCAAACACATAAGACAAGAGGAGCTTTAGTTAAATGTGGCAGAAACCTACAACAATTAAACAGTTTAACATCCTGTTGAATTTATGAATTAAATCAGAATTAATGATTGAATCTAGTTAATGGAGGCTTGTTTGTATGCCTCCACGCTGGAGATATCCATGACAGAAGGCATTATATTTTTAGATTGTCCGTCCAATTCTCCAGAACACGAACGCCTTCAGGGAACTTCCTCAATTTTGGCAAAAGAAAGTCCACTAGGACTCAGTGATGAACTGATTAGATTTTGGTGGTTAAAAGTCAAAGTCAGCATGACCTCATGTCTGTCTCATTCTCTTTCATGAAATTCCCAAGAATCCCCTGAGGGAATTTTCTTAACTTGGCAAAGCGTCCACTTAGACTCCATTATGAACTGATTAGAATTTGGTGGTCAAAGGTCACTGTGACTTCAAACAACATGTTTTTGGCCATAACTCAAGAATTTATCTGTTAAATATGACAAAATTTCACACAAATTTGTAATAGGATGAAATGACGTGATCAGAAGGTCAAAGGTCAACTTCATTGCGACATCAAATTTTTTCTGACCATTATTAGATGTCATAACTCAGGAATAGAAGGGGAGAAATTTGATCAGATACTTAACGATTTTTTTTTCTGACAGGAAATTACTCAAAATAAGCACGAAATTTGTAAAAAAAAAAAAAAAGATAAAATAAGCTTGAAAATTGGCACCATAAAAGATGTAAAAAAAACAACAAGAATTTAAAATAAAAGGAATGACTTGAAAAAAAGTGCTTTTTTTACAAACACTCGTACATATTTTCGTGACATGAAACTATTTTGATTTTAAATTATTATTATATTATTAATAGACAAATTATTATTATTATTATACAGTTTTTCCCTGTTTTTTAAAATACACTTTTATCTCTCCTTTTAACACAAAAACAAATGAACAAACAACAGATTTTCAGGTCATTTTATTGTCATCTTTTCCTAATTTCTTGAAGTTTGCAGGGCACCTTTTGCCAAATTGCACATTGCCTTTCTTCCAAAGTTTTTTTGGAAAAAAAAAACCCCAATTTTTTTTTATCAGTATAGAGGTTTTAATGCTTGTAAAAGCACAAGAAGTGTGATGACGGCCCACATGTTAAAGGGTTAACATGAACTTGAATGCCCTCCTTTAAACAGTGACTGTATAAATCTACCATGCTGCTGCATTAAAGATGTATGTTTAGCATTCACATTTTAGAATATGCAGCTTCTTCTCAGCAACATTTGACGCATTGTCAACTACCATGACCACACGAGTCTGGATCTACATGGATGTAAATTCTAACTGCAGCTTGACTGGTGTGCAGAGGCATACAACTGCAAGATGTTAATTCTAGTTTCTTCACGAATGTGTCTTGGCAGGAGGTCGTCCTGAGCCCAGTGCAGGATGGAGATATTAAACCTCAAATTGACAGCAACAAAGCAAACAACTACAAAATCGTCAAGGAGGTGAGATCCATGTCTTTTTATCCAAGTTATCCTTATTTGTTTGTTCTGTAGTGTGTCTATAATACGCGTGTGTCTGATATTTAGATCCTATTGCGGCTCAGTAAGCTGTGTTACCCCAGTAAGAAGAGTCGAGTGCAGCAGCAGAGGCTGCTGAAGAACATGGGGGCCCATACTGTGGTGCTGGACCTGCTGCAGATCCCCTATGAGAAGGTGAGTAACAACCAAGTGGCTCCTTGATGTCTCGCTGTCTTAACTTCTCTCTGATAATCTTTCCTTTTGTTTGTTTGGTTCTGCCTTTGCACAGAGTGATGAGAAGATGAATGAGATCATGACCCTGGCACACACGTTTCTGCAAAATTTCTGCAGAGGAAACCCTCAGAACCAAGCTCTGCTACATAAACACCTGAACCTCTTCCTCACTCCAGGGGTATATTGATGCAATCTTGCTGTACTTTGTCCTTGTTGACATGCCTTACTTTTTATGGAGGTCCTCTTTTATAGTAGAGCACGCAGTAGCATCAGCAGAATCAGTCCTATTCAGTATTTTTTTAAGGGCAAGAACTGTTTCCTCTTTTTTTTTACTCTTACACAAATGAATCAAAATACTGCTTTGATGAAAATTATTCTCCTGTAAAAGACTGAATCATGACTCCCATTTTTCACCAGTTGCTTGAAGCTGAGACGATGCGTCACATTTTCATGAACAACTACCAGCTATGCCATGAGATCAGCGACCGTGTGGTCCATCATTTTGTCCACTGCATTGAAACACATGGAAGACACGTTCTGTACCTCAAGTTTCTGCAAACCATTGTGAAAGCTGATGGGAAGTATGTGAAGAAATGTCAGGACAAGGTCATGACAGAGGTGAGAAGAACATATTTTCCAATTCATTTCATTCCATTCAACTTTAATTTAAATCTCAAGCCCTCATTTAAAATGATTTTGAGAGCACAAAAATGCAAAGAAAGAACAAACGACAGCAGCCGAACACCATTAAAAACAGTTACATTCAAAAGCAAAGTAATTGGTAATCATAGTTTTAAGTTGGCCCAAAGTAACAATTGTGTGAGTTTAAATGTACATGCTAAGATGTTCCAGGTAGATGCAGCAGAAAAACTAAAAGCAGTTTCTCAGTATTTGTCCGGGGAACATTGAGCAGTAAGTAATCAGTTGAACGTGTGGAATAATTACTGTGTGATCAGTTTCATAAAGTGCTGAGGTATGGTGGCATGTTGCCTTTCAAGACTTTATGAATGAAAAGACACCAAAGGATATCTCTTCTCACATATAAAGGTGCCCATCCCACCTTATTAAAATAAAAATTTAAAGATTTTTTACTTATATAAATCATTAGTATAACCATTATTTTTCTTGTGGTCTGTTTGTGTGTCCAGCTGGTGAACGGAGGTGAGGACGTGCTGGTGTTCTACAACGACCGCTCCTCGTTCACGGTGTTGCTGCAGATGATGGGCTCAGAGCGAGAGCGGACGGATGAGGATGGAGCTCTGGCGTACCACAACACGCTCGTGGAGCTACTGGCTGCCTGCACCGAGGGCAAGAACGTCTACACTGAGCTGAAATGCAACTCTCTACTGCCACTGGACGACATTGTCAAAGTTGTCACTGATGTCCACTGTATACCAGAGGTAAAGGCTGGGTCATTCTTACCAGAAAATCATAACACAGCTGAAGTTTTATGTTATATATAATTAATATGATGCTTGCAGTGGTGGGTAGAGAACTGAAAATCTGTTCTCAAGGAAAAAGTCCCAAAAAATATCTCAAGTAAAAGTGAAAATGACCTTTTGAGAAACCCACTCTGGTAAAAATAAAGAAGTACTAGGTAATAAATTACCCAAAGTACAAAATATCTTACATTTAAAGAAAAATAGGGTGTGTGTGCCATTGCAAAATAATGTAAAAAAATAGCTTGATACGTTTTTTAATGATGTAGAGCAGGTTGGTTAATCAATCAAATAAGAAAAACCTATTAAATTACATATGAAAAATGCACATAACTAACATTAGCATACTAACTACATTTTTACCTACAGTATGTGCAACTTACTCTAATGTGCTTGCAGAGGTTAGCAGTATTTAAAAGCAGAGATCTCACTGTTTTATTGGAGGCAGAGCAAGCATATAGTCACAAAAACTGTTGACTTTTAAAGAATTTGAACTAAAAAGTATGGCCAGAAGTGGTCAGGGATTGTCGCTGAAAGCTGTCTCTTGTTCTGGGTTTTGTACCGTCAGCGTCACTTAATTGTCAAAAGACAGCTTATGCTTCTTTTTCTTCCAGGCAGGTAGAAAATTATCATTTTCAATAGAGGTGCCTCTTGTGCTCTCCCCCCTACATACAATCAGAGCATTTAGAACACACTAGCTTTAACAAAGGTGTAAATGGCAAATTTATTAGAATAAAAAAATAGATTAATCTTGCAAAAATATACTTGAGTAAAGAATAAAAGAGCATTTTTAAAAAGGGACATGAAAGGTACTTGTTTCTGAAAAAAAACCTTCTTTTTCACTTGTGCGTAGTTATTATGGGTCACTACCCGCCACTGAATACTTGTCAAAAGTCTAATAACATTTTTGACATTTAGCTCATAGCTCTCTTTTATTTGAAAGTAACCAGGCATCTTATTTCTTTGTCCTTCAGGTGAAAACTGCTTATGTGAACTTTGTGAATCACTGCTACGTGGACACAGAGGTAGAAATGAAGGAGATCTACACCTCTAATCATATCTGGAAGCTCTTTGACAACTTCCTGGTGGACATGTCCAGTGTAAGGCTCTGTCAGACTGAAAGGTCACACGTTTATGCCTGATTCTTTTCTAATGAGGCAGTGTGTGTGCCAAGATACACCGAGGCTTACTCATACGCTCAGTCATTTGCATGCTGCATGTGCAGAGACAATGATAGAAGTGTGATGTGCTTTTTCAGAAGTTTTCCTCTTTGTTTTTGCATTTAAGGTGTGCAACACCACCACAGACCGTAACCATGCCGATCTGGCCCTGGAGAAGTATGTGACAGAGACAGTGATGGCCATTGTCAAGGGTTTCTTCAGCTCACCTTTCTCTGTCAACCACTCCAACCTGCAGGTATTATTTTTCACCTCTGACAAGCAGGTGAAATGCACCCGCAGAGGGAGGCTCACTCACGGCACGTCCAAATCCTTTGCCAACTTTTAGCGACTTTACAGTAAAAATATTTGACAGCAGGCTGCCTTCTTTACTGCACCATCGCCCGGGACCCTCTTGTTTCTTTTGCAGACATTTGTACCTGGAGCAGATGCTTGAGGTGTTTTACGCAGAAGTCTGTACTAATGTCTGCTATCAGACACATTATTGAAGTGTTCCCATCAGAATCATCTCTGTCTTTCTCTACACTTATACCCCGTTTAAAAACAGTATTCCCCGTTCTGTCTCTCTCTCTTCACAGACAAACCAGTCAGTCTTCATCAAGCTGCTCCAGTCTTCTTTCAGGATCTACAACTGCACCTGGATCAACTCAGCTCAAAAGGCTAATATTGAAAACTGTATCAAAACACTGGCTGATGTTGGTGAGTGTTTCTACACTTTTGTCCAGCCTGAGAATTTGAGCAATGATGGAAAAAGAGGCAGTGAAATACATGTAAAATATGTTATTAAAGGACCAGCGTAAGGGATTTAGTGGCATCTAGCGGAGAGGATTGCGAATGGCAACCAGCTGAAAGTTCTCACATGATCCAAGTGTGATCCCATTAGTGTTTCTTATTCAGCAGGTTTTAACCGGGAGCCAAATTATTTGTAGATATCTCTTCGTCTTCAAAACAAACAAACCCGGTTATTTAAACAGATACACACAAACACAGAATAAAGCAGTTTAATGAAAAAAATTAAAAATCAGTGTTATTTTGATGCCGCTGCTGCCAAGTATGGCGGCCGACATGAAAATACAAATGCCTCTATCCAGAGCCAGTGTTTGTCTACTGCGTTCTGGGCTACTGTAGAAACGTGATGTGCTCTGTGGACAAGGACCCGCTTTCTTTGTAGATATAAACGGCTCATTTTAAGATAACGAAAACACAATTAAGTAAAAAAATAACAAAAAACGATTATTATTAGGTGATCAGAGAAAACATATGTGTTCAATTTCTTCCAACATATCCTCCCAAATTCTACACACTGGACCTTTAAAATGTTAATTCCTAATAAATGTAAAACTAAATGGATTACGCTGAATTTGTGCACAAACTCACACCAACATCCAATCTTTCATGTTCTTTTCCAGCTAAGGCGCGGGCCATAGCCATCCCAGTGGACCTGGACAGCCAGGTCAACACTTTGTCTCTCAAGGTCCATAGTACCATGGTGCAGCGAGCGGCCAAGGACTGGAGGATCTCTGCTCGCCAGCGGCCCCGCAAGGAGCCCCTGGGTGGCCCTGACTACAAGAACATCATTGAGAAGCTGCAGGTGCACATTTTTTCTCAATAAGACTAGATTTCTCCAGCCACACTAGCAGCTCTGAGACTACATATAGGCACAGCGGTGGTCTGAGCTCAGTGCTTTTGTCAGTTTGCTAACATGCTTGTAATGACAATTGTCAGGCGGGTATGATGGTTATAGTGGCTCCTTAGTCTGTAAGGTATCATGTTCTAGTTCCTTTTTGTGAAGACCCAAAGTACTCACATGAGGCAGAGGAAAACTTGAAAAAAGTTAATTTGAGATTACAAAAATGGCAGGTAAAGTCCTTCCAAAATTACGCCTGTCTGGTCCACTAATGGCTTGATCTCCTATTCCCGTACATTTTCACATATTGCACGTTATTACACATTTAACTCTGCAGAACAAGGTCAGAAACTTAGTATGATCCAAATCTACTCAGACTTCATGTTGCATTCAATGTTCACCATGTTCACAATCTTAGTTTAGCACTTTAGCATATTAAGGTTTGTTAATTAGCACATTATTTTGCAGGCATCTGGTCATAAGCCAGGGTGCCTGAAAAATTACATTTCTGACCCACATCACCAAAGTTATCTCGATTCATCCTGAGGGAGCCGTGAATGTCTGGACCAAATTCTATGGCAATCTATCTAATAATAGTTTACACTTAAAAAAACATTTTTTAAGCTGATGGTTGCACTAGAGGAATAGTTAGGGAATCGCAAGAGTAACTAAGCTTCATCGTCTGGGGACAATCGCTATCTATAACAAGATGTAATGGTAATGCAGCCAATAATCTGGACAAAAGTGGAGGACTGCCCATCTGACCGCCATCCCTAGACTCATTCTGTTAGCATGGCTGAAAATCTACATGAACAGGAGAGTCCCAATTTATGAGGTCTGCAGGACAGCATTTTGTTGAGCGTTTATATGCCTGTCTGTGATGTGCAGGGGGTCGTGTCCCTTCTGGAGGAGCAGTTCAGTCCGAAGGTTCAGGCAGAGTTTTCTGTGCTGGTGGATGTTCTTCACAGCCCGGAGCTGCTGTTTCCAGAGGCTGCTCGCTTACGCTGTGAGAGCGGAGCTTTCATGTCCAAGTAAGTCACCGTCCATGACCTGTGGATACAGGGTGCATAAAGAACACCCTGTTCAATTTTTAAAGCCTAGAGGTAACATTTTAAAGTGTTAGTCAAGCTACAGAGAAGACCCGCAGCATGGGAGAGAGGAAGCTGTTTTGGGTTACATTAGGGTTTTTGCCGGATGTTTCTGATTGTTGATGTTCCCTCCTGGATTGTCATCAGTTTTATTTTGCGGTGTTCGTACACTGTTTAAAAGAATTTAAACCTTTGAAACCCTCAGAAATTGGTTTGATTTCTTAAAAAAAAGAAAACGCAATCAGTACCTTGGTTTAAAATGTCTCACACATTGCAAGAAATTATCAAAAAGTGATAAGATAATTGTCTGAACAAATCAGCTTTCAGAAAATTAGCACAAAATACGAAAATTTCCAGAAAATTATATTTATAATTATTATAATTTATTGAAATTAAGTTGCAGAAAAAATATACTGTATATTATTCATATTATTTTGTTTGATTATTTTATATTGGCACATTTTTTTTTTTTTTACTTTTCTTTTTTCTACTAATTTTCTTTTTTTCTGTAACTGTTCACTAATATCTTGCTAATATTTGGGTCATTCACATAAAGTTGCTCATTGCCGTCTTTTAGAAAATGTTTTTTTTTGCCATAGTGGAAAAACTAAGAATACCAACACTAATAAAGCACTAATAACTACTATTATATTTATTTAGTAGTTTATTAAGTAGATAAACACAATTGCAAAAAACATATTTGAAATAACAAATGAACTTCACAAAGAGAACAGTAAATATGTAAAAAACAAAAGTTAATGTATCTGTGGTCAGTGGACTAATCAAACTAGCATATTAGATATTTCATTTAAAAAATGAGTTTGATACATCATCAAACCTCCAGGGGTGCTGTTACTCTGCCGCCACTGTCTGGGCTCCTTGGAGAGCAGAAAGGGATGTTTCATGTGCATTGATCAATTAAATATTGCTTTGTTTTTACCTGTGAGCGAGTGACTGCATTAGCAGGACACGACTGTTAATAATGCAGCACTTCTCTTGTCACTCTGTCAGGCTGATCAAACACACCAAGAAGCTCATGGACAAAGAGGAGAAACTGTGTATTAAGATCCTGCAAACACTCAGAGAGATGCTGGACAAGAAGGAATGCTTTCAGGAGGCTGTGAGTACTTGTCACTGAAACACAGTGCTGATCATTTTGAAATATAATGTTAGGATTTTACAAGAAAATAAAGTCTCTCACACTCTCATAGTTGCATACAAAAAAAATCCATGAATTAGGTGAAATGATCTATTCAGTTTGCTGTGGATTTAGCTCTGTCTTTAGGTGCCAGCAGTGCTGTACTCCCATCAGCAGTGCGGTGTAGTCCTTGTTTTCTCCCAGGTCTGTCGGCCCAGAGCCCAGACTCCCCTTCATCAGTATGCTGTGGGCCTTTCTATGTTACATAAGACAGGGAGGCACTTGAGGACACACTCACACTGAGAGGGAGAATAGGAGGGAGGAAGTAAGGGAAAGAGGAGGAGGAGGAAGAGGAGGGGGGCAAGCACTGAACAAACAAATCAATACTGCAGCGAGTGTGTGTGTGTGGGGGGGGGGCCCGTCTCCTGCTGCACCCCCTCTCAGTCAGAGGCCTGGAAAGTGAATGGCATGAGTTGGTGGAGGAGACTTAAGGAGGTGGCTGTGTTTGTGTATGTTTGCGAGTAGAGGGTGAAGGCCAAAGTACGAAAAAGTCAGGTCTGTAATCACCTTTGGAAGGTTTGCTGCAGCTGCGTGGTGAGAGGAGGTGACTGTGCAACACTGCATGTGCTGTTCCAGTTGCAACTTCTATAAAACAATCTTAAGTAGACAAAAACTCCCCAAAAAATACCCATTGTTTTAAATTTCTTACTGCTCTTGAATTTAATTTGGGTAAAAGCATGTTTTGCTGTCCTTTGACCATGTGGAATTCATGCAGACATGATTATTTTTTGTCCTGTTACAGGCTGCTGTTGTTGCAGCATCACTTGTTAGAATAGTATATGTGCTTTTTTCTTTCAGTGTAATTGTATTAGTACTACTGTCAAGACTCTCTTTCTCAATATAGCCCAAGCCAGCCAGTGTCACTTACAGCTGCTTGAGGAGTCAGAGTTTTGTTTTCCCTGTTTGTGTTTGCGTCTTGTGTCAGTCAGCCAAGCTGTTTTTTTTTTCGAAAGGCAAATGATTCAACAGTTGTGTGGAATAAGATCAGAGGAATTCAAAGTGGAAAAAAACAGTCACTTTTTAAAAAGCGGCTCTGCGCATTCGAGCAGCCAGACAGTGCGGTAACGATATGTGAAATGTCAGTTTGCGTAGGTGTGTGTGAGTGTGCTCAAGCATGTATTTGTGGCCTCTCTTTGTCATATCCCTGTAGCCCTGAGCGTGGAGCTGCAGCCTCACTGCACAGGAGAGAGAGAGAGAGAGGGAGAGGGAGAGAGAGAAAACGATTGATGGAAATAATGAGAGGGAGAGGCAGACAGACAAAAACAGAAGGAGAGAGAGACA